>NW_028166859.1:0-20000 GCF_964263955.1 Coregonus lavaretus
AGCTAGTAGCTACCTCCCTCTAGCCTGGAACGCATCAGCTATCTAGCTAGTAGCTACCTCCCTCTAGCCTGGAACACAACCGCTATCTAGCTAGCAGCTACCTCCCTCTAGCCTGGAAAACATCAGCTATCTAGCTAGTAGCTACCTCCCTCTAACCTGGAACACATCAGCTATTTGGTATTTGATTAGGATCCCCATTAGCTGTTGCAAAAGCAGCAGCTACTCTTCCTGGGGTCCACATACAACATTAAACATGACATAATACAGAACATTAATAGACAAGAACAGCTCAAGGACAGAACTACATAAAACATTTTTTTAAAGGCACACGTAGCCTACATATCCCCTGTAGCGCAGTTGGTAGAGCATGGCGCTTGCAACGCCAGGGTTGTGGGTTCGTTTCCCACGGGGGGCCAGTATGAAAACATGTATGCACTCACTAACTGTAAGTCGCTCTGGATAAGAGCGTCTGCTAAATGACTAAAATGTAATGTAAATGTATATCAATACATACACAAACTATCTAGGACAAATAGGGGAGAGGCGTTGTGCCATGATGTGTTGCTTTATCTGTTTTTTTTTATGAGATGGAATGGAGTTCCATGCAATAATAGCTCTATATAATACTGTTTTCTTGAATTTGTTCTGGATTTGGGGACTGTGAAAAGACCCCTGGTGGCATGTCTGGTGGGGTAAGTGTATGTGTCAGAGCTGTGTGTAAGTTGACTATGCAAACAATTTGGGATTTTCAACACATTGTTTCTTATTTAAGTTTTAGTCATTTAGCAGACGCTCTTATCCAGAGCGACTTACAGTTAGTGAGTGTATACATTTTCATTTTCTTATAAAAAGAAGAAGTGATGCAGTCAGTCTCTCCTCAACTCTTAGCCAAGAGAGACTGGCATGCATAGTATTTATATCAGCCCTCTGATTACAATGAAGAGCAAGACGTGCCGCTCTGTTCTGGGCCAGCTGCAGCTTAACTTGGTCTTTCCTTGCAGCACTGGACCACACGACTGGACAATAATCAAGTTTAGACTAAACTAGAGCCTGCAGGACTTGCTTTGTGGAGTGTGGTGTCAAAAAAGCAGAGCATCTCTTTATTACGGACAGACCTCTCCCCATCTTTACAACCACTGAATCTATATGTTTTGACCATGATAGTTTACAATCTAAGGTAACGCCATGTAATCTAACAGTACAGCTCCCACAATCTTCCTATTATCAATTTCTATCAACCAATCATCAGTCATTTGTGTCAGTGCAGTACATGTTGAGTGCCCTTCCCTATAAGCATGTTGAAAGTCTGTTGTTAATTTGTTTACAGAGAATTAGCATTTTATTTGGTCAAACAATTTTTTCCAACAGTTTGCTAAGAGCTGGCAGCAAGCTTATTGGTCTACTGTTAGAACCAGTAAAGGCCGCTTTACCATTCTTGGGTAGCAGAATGACTTTGGCTTCCCTCAGGGCCTGAGGACAAAGACTTTCCTCTAGGCTCAGATTAAAGATATGACAGATAGGAGTGGCCATAGAGCCAGCTACCATCCTCAGTAGCTTTCCATCTCAGTTGTCAATGCCAGGAGGTTTATCATTATACTCCCACACTGACTTTACTAAATTCTAACTTGCAATGCTTTTCTTTCATTATTTGTTTTTTTTATGCATGAATACGATGGCGCACTGCTCATTTCCTGCCTAAGTTTGCCCACTTTGCCAATTAAGTAATCATTTAAATAATTGGCAACAAACGGTTTTGTGATGCATAAGCCATCTGATTCGATGAAAGGAGTTTAATTTGTCTTTCTACCCATAATTTCATTTAAAGTACTCCAGTTTCTTCTTCTTTTTGTTGAGTTTAGTCACATAATTTCTCAATTTGCAGTAAAATCAACCAGTCAGATGTGCAGCCAGACTTATTAGCCACTCCTTTTGCCCCATCTCTTTCAACCATACAGTTTTTCAATTCCTCATCAATCCATGGAGCCTTAACAGTTCTAACAGTCAGTTTCCTAACAGGTGCATGTTTATCAATAATTGGAAGAAGCAATTTCATAAATTCATCAAGTGCAACATCTGGATGCTCCTTATTAAATCACAAAATACCTACAGTGCATTCGGAAAGTATTCAGACCCCTTCACTTATTCCACATTTTGTTACGTTACAGCCTTATTCTAAAATGGATTAAATTCTTTTTTTTCTCCATCAATCTACACACAGTACCCCATAATGACAAGGCAAAAACAGGTTTTTAGAACATTTTGCAAATGTATAAAAAATGTAAAACTGAAATATCAAATATCAGACCCTTTACTCAGTACTTTGTTGAAGCACCGTTGGCAGCGATTACAGCCTCAAGTCTTCTTGGGTATGACGCTACAAGCTTGGAACACCTGTATTTGAGGAGTTTCTCCCATTCTTCTCTGCAGATCCTCTCAAGCTCTGTCAGGTTGGATGGGGAGTGTTGCTGCACATCTATTTTCAGGTCTCTCCAGAGATGTTCGACCGGGTTCAAGTCCGGGCTCTGGCTGGGCCACTCAAGGACATTGAGACTTGTCCCGAAGCCACTCCTTCATTGTCTTGGCTGTGTGCTTAGGGTCGTTGTCCTGTTTGAAGGTGAACCTTCGCCCCCAGTCTGAGGTCCTGGAGCAGGTTTTCATCAAGGATCTCTCTGTACTTTGCTCCATTGATCTTTCCCTCGAGCCTAACTAGTCTCCCAGTCCATGCAGCTGAAAAACATCCCCACGGCATGATGCTGCCACCACCATGCTTCACTGTAGGGACGGTGCCAGGCTTCCTCCAGATGTGACGCTTTGCATTCAGGCCAAAGAGTTCAATCTTGGTTTAATCAGACCAGAGAATCTTGTTTCTCATTGTCTTAGAGTCCTTTCGGTGCCTTTTGGCAAACTCCAAGCAGGCTGTCATGTGCCTCATGGCTTGGTTTTAGCTCTGACATGCACTGTCAACTGTGGGACCTTATATACACAGGTGTGTGCCTTTCCAAATAATGTCCAATCAATTGAATTTACCACAGGTGGACTACAATCAAGTTGTAGAAACAGCTCACGGATGATCAATGGAAACAGGATGCACCTGAGCTCAATTTAGAGTCTCATAGCAAAGGGTATGAATACTTATATAAATAAGGTATGTTCTTTAAGTTTAATACATTTGGAAACATTTCTAAAAACCAGTTTTCGCTTTGTCATTATGGGGTATTGTGTGTATTTAAAAAAAATAGTAAATCTACATTTTTGAATAAGGCTGTAACGCACCAAAATGTGGAAAAAGTCAAGGGGTCTGAATACTTTCCGAATGCACTGTACATGCTGAAGAGAGGAGTGACATTTGAAAGGGACAAAGCAGGTAGCACAGGCTGTACGAGTCACACACAGCAAATACATGAACACACCCTCCCACCCTCACAATTTACTGTGCCTGTCAATCACTGTAGGCTCCGTCCAACCAAAATGAGATTGAGCTACAGTAGTTAGTTACAGGAGATTGACAGGTGAAAATCTATACTCTGGGTCTATACAACGTCACTTCTGTTTTCAGGGCTCACACATACAATGTCCTTGTCAGGACAGACAAGATTGGTTTTGAAAGTTGACAGTTTTGGCAATTGGCTTTGGAGAACAAGTAGAACGAGTTGGTCAAGCATGTAAAGACAAAGGACAGGTGTGTCTTGATGCTAGACTCATTTGCATTAGGCCCAGGATGATGTCGGAACTTGGCTTTCTAGAGGAAAGATGAAATCCCTGGTAGTGTCACAGCAGGTACACTGAACATGTTTTCTGCCTTGTGTGTTACACACTAGTGATGTGACAAACGGTTTTCCGTTAAACAATAAGAAAATAATCTTACAATTCCACGTCAATTTCCAATGCAGAACAACAGTCCTATTACGCATTTATGAATGCTAGGGTCGGGCAATTCATTTATCTCCACCGCAACCCTTTACAGACATAGAACGTAGCTACAGTAACATGTCGATAGCGACAATTGGTAACTTTACATACCATTAACAAAAGTGACACTAGAATTGCTCTCCAGCATAAAATGTTCGGTTTCATTTCCCTGACAACAATAACAGTCTTTGATTGATGTGCTGCTGTGTTGTGTTTTATGGTAGGGTAGCTAGATGTGTTTTATTTTCGACTAAATATCTTGGTAAGTCACAGTATTTAACAAACTTTAAAGTACTTTTTTAGGAGAGAGTGGTCTGCGCGCAGGCAGCTCAAGATTATTTGATTGACAGTTCTGGTCGCCTAGTGATGGGCGTTAGTCCTGCTTCAGAAGCATCATTCCTTTACAGACCAGTAAAATGCCCATTCATATCTCCAGAGAAGGTTGTGTCTGCATTTAAAAATCCGTAGTGTAGCCTAACCTAACAGACAGACAGACATGCCATAGCCGAGGCGCTTTCTAGGGGACACATTCCATTATGTCTGAAAAGGATCATCGATAAAGGCTACCGGTAACCTACTGTAATTTCATATGAGGCAAAAAACGAAGAGTAGGTTACCCCGTGCTCGCAAGACTGGCCCGACGATACCTTCTGTATCCAGGCGACATCGGTTCCATGAATAGGCTAGGATATCCTACACGCAACAGACCTAAGACTAAACACACACTTGCATCATTAGCCAAGAGACGGAGCTGGTAGGCCAGCAGGAGAGAGAGGAGGGGCAGGCAGAAGCGTGCGCATATATTCTGGTAATCTGCATCTCGCAATGTCGTCTTGCAAATTCACCAAAGTAGCCTAAAGTTAGCCTCTTCCTCTCTGGTTTTATTTTCATTACAAACTTTCCCAGGCCTTTATAGCCTATCGACTATAACAGAGAACAAATGTTTTGTGATAACTGCACTGTGATTTTAGTTAAGTGGGGGGGGAACAAAACGTTAAGGATCCCAACTTTGTTTAAACGTTCACACCCCTATTATACACTAAAACAGGTTTCTATTTTCTCTAAGAAGTTAAGTCCTAGCCCATTGTTGCATTACAAAAGCACAACTCACTCACATAATAAATCCTCAAGAATTTGCCAGTTGTGAGCTGTGAGACCAGAATGCCCTTTGTCTCCCTAATACTTCACAGGCACAGACCTTAGTTCGTCAACGTGACCACCAGCCCAGGGCGTATCTAGCCTACTCTGTGCCTGCCTGTAACTTCCCTCTCAAACTGGGTATATAATCAATCCAAGCCAACACAGTGATCCACTCAGCACCGAGACTCACAACAAGGAACTAGCCAAACAAAAACACAGCAGAGGAAGAATGGAGCTAGTCTAAACAAAAGCACTGGTAATGGAGCCATCTCTGGGCGTTTCCCACATCTGACCAACTCTGACTAGTGTGTGTGTGTGTGTGTGTGTGTCAAGTTCAACAACACTGGGTCCTTTGTCTCTGGCTCCCCATCATAAGACCTGGCAGGAGTGTAATCGCCCGCGCTGGATCAGATGGGTACCAAGAGAGAGGGGTCACAAGCGGAGAACAAGCTGTGACATTAACTTGTCACATTAACTTGTCCTTCACACCACGAGCCAGAGAAGAACTTCCAGTTTGTCAAATGCTCCATTTGTTTTGACTCGACACATAGGCTAGCCTATGCTCTGTTTGCTCAACACTGCCTGCTAGCCAAGGTCCAACACAGATTCTACCTGAAAGCCACAATCCAACAGAGAAGAACAGTCATAATCAAAAAGGCACACAGAAGACCTGACACATGGACAGTAAACTGAATCGCCCCACAACTACCATAGACTCTCCCAAATGGCACCCTATTCCCCTAGGGCTCTGGTCAAAACTAGTGCACTATATAGGGAATGGGGTACCATTTGGGACGCACACTTAGCCTGTTGTACTCTGGTCTTTGCCCTGTACGTGGCATTGATAGGAGCCTACAGACAGTATTCGCCAGCTACTGACTCACTGCCAATGAGTGATCCTCAGTACAAACACACAGGTCAGACTCTGTGCATCTGACACTCAGGCTCCAAACAGTTTGTCTAGCTGCTTTCCTGTTCAAATAACTGTCTGTTGAACCACATCTCTCTAGCCTGCGTCCCAAATGGCAGTCTTTTCCTTCCATAGTGAACTAGTTTTGACCAGAGCTCTATGGGAATAGGGTGCCATTTGGGAGAGTCATTTCATCATTTCTCCTGTCACTATCTGGTATAGGTAGACTAGTTATTGTAGTTGTAGGGCGAATCAGTTCACTGTCCATGTGTCAGGTCTTCCATGTGGTCCTCTGTAGCTCAATTGGTAGAGCATGGTGCTTGTAACGCCAGGGTAGTGGGTTCGATCCCCGGGACCACCCATACGTAAACATGTATGCGCACATGACTGTAGGTCGCTTTGGATAAAAGCGTCTGCTAAATGGCATATTATTATTTATTATTATGTGCATTAAATAGGGAACAGGGTGCCATTTGGACAGACCACATCACCTCTGGAGTCTACTGCTTCTGGTTGCTATAGCTTCTGCTGGCCATGCCTGACTGACCCATTTAACCAGAAAGCTTACAAACACACACACACACACAGACCCTTAGGCTAAGTAGCCTAACTCTCAAAAGGGCTTTATGAACTAGTCTCCGCGTACTAACCACGAGCAGAGGAACTACGCATTACTGTGACCGGGGACTTGGTGATGGAGCGATATTGCCATGCATATTATACGGTGATGGAGCGATATTGCCATGCATATTATACGGTGATGGAGCGATATTGCCATGCATGTTATACGGCGATGGAGCGATATTGCCATGCATATTATACGGCGATGGAGCGATATTGCCATGCATATTATACGGCGATGGAGCGATATTGCCATGCATATTATACGGCGATGGAGCGATATTGCCATGCATATTATACGGCGATGGAGCGATATTGCCATGCATATTATACGGCGATGGAGCGATATTGCCATGCATATTATACGGCGATGGAGCGATATTGCCATGCATATTATACGGCGATGGAGCGATATTGCCATGCATATTATACGGCGATGGAGCGATATTGCCATGCATATTATACGGCGATGGAGCGATATTGCCATGCATATTATACGGCGATGGAGCGATATTGCCATGCATATTATACGGCGATGGAGCGATATTGCCATGCATATTATACGGCGATGGAGCGATATTGCCATGCATATTATACGGCGATGGAGCGATATTGCCATGCATATTATACGGCGATGGAGCGATATTGCCATGCATATTATACGGCGATGGAGCGATATTGCCATGCATATTATACGGCGATGGAGCGATATTGCCATGCATATTATACGGCGATGGAGCGATATTGCCATGCATATTATACGGCGATGGAGCGATATTGCCATGCATATTATACGGCGATGGAGCGATATTGCCATGCATATTATACGGTGATGGAGCGATATTGCCATGCATATTATGGTGGTCCTCTGTAGCTCAGCTGGTAGAGCACGGCGCTTGTAACGCCAAGGTAGTGGGTTCGATCCCCGGGACCACCCATACACAAAAATGTATGCACGCATGACTGTAAGTCGCTTTGGATAAAAGCGTCTGCTAAATGGCATATTATATTATTATTATTATATTATACGGCTCTTTCCGTTTTGTCAGTTTCTCTTCTCTACATCAATAAAGACGTCACTAAGCAGCTGTGTGTTACTTGTCTTCTCTCCTCTCAGCCAAGACAAGCCTTTATCAGTTCCAACACAGGCTAGAGCCCACGCTGGAGCTGATTTACTGTAGCTAATGTTTGGAAGGATGATGGATGCTAGTGT
The DNA here is from genome assembly GCF_964263955.1 of Coregonus lavaretus. NCBI lineage: Eukaryota > Metazoa > Chordata > Actinopteri > Salmoniformes > Salmonidae > Coregonus > Coregonus lavaretus. Next base: position 7,794 of record NW_028166859.1, read on the forward strand.
TAGTTAGGCTACAGCTTACGCTGAATGCCCTGTACAGTGACTACAGTCTTATTTCAAGTCTCTTATGAATAAAATGAGACCTAGCTAGTTACTGTGTGGATTAATTAAAGTTACCCAACGAAAGATGAAATATTATACCTTGTTTAGATGGTGGACTACAGTGCACTACTGACAGCTCATCAGCAGCGCTTGCATCCATTTTGAAACCAAAACACATCAGCTAAAAAATTGGAGGTCTTCTGAGGTTCCTAGCTAATAAGGTTAAGCATATGCCTAGCTGGTTGACATGGCAATGACTGACCTGTCACCCACAAAACTAACCCCGCCCCCTGTCAAGCAAATCACGAGCTCTGTACCATAATCCAAAAGCAGGCTGAGGGTGGTTTCCAGGACAGTACCTGACCATACACAGACCGACTGTTCCTGCTAATGCTATTTTGACATGGCAAGTCACAAGCCTTTAAACCAGTGTATTCAAAGTAGAGGTCGCCCCCCCCCCCCATAAAAAAAAAACATATGGGGTGAAAAATACATGTATTCTACTGTAAATCTCGTTTAACTTTATAATTTCACTTCATAAATGTTTAATATTTCTTATTAAAACGGAACAATGTTATGTAAACGAGTTCATGCCAACAAATCCGATACATGTCATTTTAAACTATGTACAGTAAGCACAACCTTATACCTTACATAGTGACCACACAGCTCGCGTTACGTGCTCGAGCGTTGCAAAATAAATGTACACATACATGTTATTCAATCATTTAATACCGGTACAAACTGCTTGCGTACGTCGACGAACGTCTGCGTTGCCAGGCGCCAAAATAGAACTTGGTTCCATTTTTGACACGTGATGCGCTGCAAGTCCCGCCTCTCCCATCTCCTCATTGGTTTTTAGGAGCATATACCCACGTGGGTGATTGAAAGATGAACTGAGGTCCACACTCCAGTCCAGTTGGTGGTGGTAATGCACCTTAAAGTAGGTTGCCAACCAACATATGAAGTCCAAAGAAGAAGAAGACTGGCGAAGATGAATAGAAACTAACTGTTTACCCTTTTATCTGTGGATTAATTGTCAGAGTAGAGGACCTTCTGCATTTCAGGTAAAATAACAACCCAATGTTTATATCCCAGGACAAATTAGCTAGCAACAGCAAGCTAGATAAATTGCCATGAATGTTTAATGCGTTTCGACCTGTCCCCAAATTAATATAGTTGGTTCAGAGTTCGTTCTGATATTTCAACCTGCGTGTCCTGATCGTGTCTGGTGTGGATGGACAAAAACAACATGCGCGTTCCTGGTCTAGTCAGCATGTTAGGGTAGGGGTGAAAAACTGACTGCTGCAACCTGATTGGCTGAACACACCAACCAAACTTCTGGGAGACCACGATGGTCGCCCTTTGAATGCTATAGCCACCCATAGACTTCCAGTCATTGTGCTAACGCTAGTTAGTATTGGCTCGCAAAACTACCTCTAACGTCCTTCATACTGGACACAGAGACATAAAAATGGTATCCACGAGTTCATTTGACTCTTGTGAAGTAGATAAAGGGCCATTGCCAAAATCCAGAAGTATCCCTGTAAACTCAGACGATAGTGGAGATCCATAGCGCCCACTAGCGGTTGACCAGGCTACATCCCTATTGAGGGATTGGTTGTTTAGCAACAAAACTGATGCCTGCGCAACTATGGGTCGGCTTAGAGTGTTGACAACGTGCAAGCTATATTTAGTGTCCAATGCTTATTGAAAATATAAATCAATTGGCACAATGAGCACTTGTTCTCTCATATACATCGTTACAGTTGTTGGTTATCTAGCTAGTTAATTTTAGCATTGACATGAAATTATTAAAAACAAGACATGGTAGCAAGAACAAGATGAAACTAGCTCCTTCCTTTTGCCAACATGGCAGTCGATTGTCATTTTTAGCTATCTGGCCATCCAGACCACTACACCACACGGACTTCTGACCCATTAAAGCGTGCTCATCGTTTTCGTGACATTCTCAGCTAACCCATTTATGGGTATTTATAGATCCTAGTGGACCGTGTACAAATGCACCAACACCACAACAAAAACATTGCATATTCAAAAAACATATATAGCTAGCTAGAAATCAATAAGACTATGATAAGAGATTATTCTATTTACATCAATATATTCACAGTTAAAAACATTAGCTACTAGGTAATATAGCCTTATTTTAATCACCAGCTTATCAATGCTATTGAGGCAAACAAAGGAGTGCTGTGTGAGACAGTTCAAAACACATTAACTTGAGGATAGTTAGCAAGCTAGTCATAACATGTTGACAATGTGTATTTAAATTGCTGCTTGTTAAGAAATTAAGCTATAATGTGAGGTTGGCTAAGAAGCAAAAATAAAGCAGTAACGTTAGCTACTAGAAAGTAGCATAAACATTGGCCACTGGTTTAGCCTGATCCAGCCAGCTCGCTAGTACAACATTGGTGTAGCGCTGCGAGACAAAGAAAGAAATCCAAACTCCAGATCTCTGGCATTTGAAATCATCATATCAAAATTAAAATCCATCTTTACACATGAATAATTGACGGACAAAACAAGAACACCCGAGCTCTTTAATTTACAACAATGTTTTCGACCATAGCGCCAACAAAATATGAGAGATGATGGACAGATAGTGTTTGGTTTACAAGCTAGCAGGCTGGCTAGCCTAACTAGCTTTCACTGCACTGACATTTCTGAACGAAGCGTCGCCTTTGAAGGAACCAGGGCAACACTTTGTTGACAGATTTTGTTCCACTAGCGTTAACTATCTGAATAGCTAGCTAACGTTTGCTAGCTAGCTACCGTACAGTAGTTAGCTGCTACCTACCTACCTTTTGAAAAACAACCTCACGTTTTGTATTTTCCAACAACTGGCTCAAGCCCAGGCAAGAGCTCACTGGCTAGAAGCTTACCGACGGATGATGTTGTGGCAGCTCAAGCTAGCACTAGCTCGCTAGCTATGCAGTGCGTCACTGGATGCAGAGGAACCCTGGCTAGCTAGGCTACTGTTATTCCAAAAAAGCCGTTACTGTAAATCTAGCTAAACAACTGAAATACCCGTTAAATGTAATGACAACCGCTAAATGTACCTTGTCGTGAGGCACGGAGACGCTGTCCTTTTGGCCCTAGGTTGTTCTCAAAGAGTTGACACGACCACGCCGATTTCTTCCAAGGCTCTCAAAGCGATTCTGAATTTCTGAAGGCTGACTTGACTTTACTCGCTGATGTCGTAGCGTTCTGTGTGACGCCCTCGCGTGAGCGCACCGAAACCAATCAGAATGCTCTAACGGGAACAGTTGATGAGCAGGAAGTGTATGCTAACAGGTTTGACGGGACCTGTAGTTCTCGGATTTTGTGTTGCAGCCTGACACAATACAATTTTAACAACCGCAAAACATGATCCCAGGAAAATACTTTGACATTACATAGGACTTACGATATGTATTTCTATTGTATCTCGACATTAATAGTGCCTGACTTCACAGTCCTTTGTATCCCCTTACTTATAATTGACAACCATTCAATAATTCAGTAGGCTACCACTCAAAATTCAGTCATAAATGGAGGGTTGTAAGGTCATGTTCTAATTGTGGGGATAGAGGGGATTTTTTTCACAATATGTACATTACACTTTTACTCACACACAAAACACAAAGCCTATCGTGGATGTGTGGGTCTTATTGCATTTGGCTTTATACCAGATGCTGTAAAAATAGCATTTGGCTTGATACCGGATGCTGTAAAAGTATGATAATACATTCAAACTCAATGACTTCACATGTTTGACTCTGATCACCCCACTTCTGGCCTGGAGCATGACGTCAGGACACACACACACACACACACACACACACACACACACACACACACACACAAGCACGCCATTGAGTGCAGAGGCATTTATAGCTTTGTGTGGTTGGGCAAAAGGCCTATGATGCAGTAGGACAGTCAGCCACAGTAGCCTGCAGTATGGTTACAAAACTCAGGCAGAGCATGCAGCAACACCGTAGACAGAGTATTTAAGAATTTGTTTAATTTAGCAATGGTAATGATCTGGCATTAGGTGTTGTCAATGTGTGCTGTGTTGTGTAGTTCCAAACGCTGATCCAAAGGAACATGTGGAGTTGTGACTGACAATCCGCCAGCTGGGAAAACAGCACATAGCTAACACAGATGTCAGGTGAAAGCTTGCAATTAGCTAACCCTCCAGTCATTACCTGTACACACACACACACACACACACACACACACACACACACACACACACACACACACACAGCTAACCCTCCAGTCATTACCTGTACACACACACACACACACACACACACACACACACACACACACACACACACACACACACACACACACACACACACACACACACACATATACACACACACACACACACACACAGCTAACCCTCCAGTCATTACCTGTACACACACACACACACACACACACACACACACACATATACACACACACACACACACACACAGCTAACCCTCCAGTCATGACCTGTTCAGCCACAGGCTGGGAAGCAGGCAGCCAGGAGTCCGGGTTAATGGAGGGTATCCAAGCCAGACTGGGGTTGTGATTGGGAGTTTCAGTAACACCTTATTTGGGGCGGCAGGTAGCTTAGTGGTTAAGAGCGTTGTGCCAGTAACCGAAAGGTCGCTGGTTCTAATCCCCGAGCCGACTAGGTGAAAAATCTGTCGATGTGCCCTTGAGCAAGACACTTAACCCTAATTGCTCCTGTAAGTCGCTCTGAATAAGAGTGTCTGCTAAATGACTAAAATTTAAAATGTGGCCCCTACAGGTGATCCATAGCCAACTGCAACATGCAACAGTTAAGTTTACAGCTTGGATGGCTCAAGGTAGTGAATAAGTAAATATATGTTGCTTATCAATAGAGTTGAACGAAGTACTTCCCCCACAATTTATGTTGATTCTGTCAGACAGTGAAATGTGTCCATTGACAGAGTAGCAGCCAGTTTGCAAACCCAATCTTCAGCTAGATCTGCTGAGCTGGGTATGAGTGTATATGACAGGAAACATAGATACCACTACGCTGACGAGGCACACAAACAAAGTAATACAACTCATTTGGACCTGGAGGAAAACAGAAAGCAGACACAGTCATGGAGGGGGTGATTTCAGAGGATGTGATAAGAACAAAACTCAATGGCAAGTATTCACAAGCATGTCAATTAAAAAAGGTGGGAACTTAAAAGCAGTAGAGGAAGTTAGGGCTGGAAGGGAGAGAGGGGGGGGTGAGAGAGAGAGAGAGAGAGAGAGAGAGAGAGAGAGAGAGACAGAGAGAGAGAGAGAGAGAGAGAGAGAGAGAGAGAGAGAGAGAGAGAGAGAGAGACAGAGAGAGAGAGAGAGAGAGAGAGAGAGAGAGAGAGACAGAGAGAGAGAGAGAGAGAGAGAGAGTTCATTTATAATAGTTTGCTGTTGATGTTCAATTAGTTTCTTTTCACTTGAGTTTATTATCTCCCATCCAATCCATCAGGGTTGGTCTTTGGTTTCTCCCATAGCCCTTCATTGGAAATAGAAGGCTAGCTTTCTCCAATCTGAGAATTAGTGAAGCCACAGAAATAGAATTTCTACAATAGATTTCTATATCTACAATTTAACTAATTATAAGATGGGCAGAGCATAATAGTCCATTCTAGTAATTTTATTCATATGAGGGTTAGTGTGGTGTCAGGGGGTGTGGCTATAACAGTGTAGTATGTACGGCCCTATACAGGGGTACAGTAGCTAGTGTGGTGGCAGGGGGTGTGGCTATAACAGTGTAGTATGTACGGCCCTATACAGGGGTACAGTAGCTAGTGTGGTGGCAGGGGGTGTGGCTATAACAGTGTAGTATGTACGGCCCTATACAGGGGTACAGTAGCTAGTGTGGTGTCAGGGGGTGTGGCTATAACAGTGTAGTATGTACGGCCCTATACAGGGGTACAGTAGCTAGTGTGGTGGCAGGGGGTGTGGCTATAACAGTGTATTATGTACGGCCCTATACAGGGGTACAGTAGCTAGTGTGGTGTCAGGGGGTGTGGCTATAACAGTGTAGTATGTACGGCCCTATACAGGGGTACAGTAGCTAGTGTGGTGTCAGGGGGTGTGGCTATAACAGTGTAGTATGTACGGCCCTATACAGGGGTACAGTAGCTAGTGTGGTGGCAGGGGGTGTGGCTATAACAGTGTAGTATGTACGGCCCTATACAGGGGTACAGTAGCTAGTGTGGTGGCAGGGGGTGTGGCTATAACAGTGTATTATGTACGGCCCTATACAGGGGTACAGTAGCTAGTGTGGTGTCAGGGGGTGTGGCTATAACAGTGTAGTATGTACGGCCCTATACAGGGGTACAGTAGCTAGTGTGGTGTCAGGGGGTGTGGCTATAACAGTGTAGTATGTACGGCCCTATACAGGGGTACAGTAGCTAGTCTTTTTATAAACAGTTTATACCATTGTATAAGTGTATTTGCATGACCTGTTTTATAATAGTTTGTTATTCCGTGAATACTTGCTTTTCCTGTGTTTATTATCGTTATCAAGTATCATATCGCTGATTAGATTTCAATATGCTCACATAAATGGTTATTTTGAGATTGAGCAATGCAAAAACTGACAGCAGCTCTTTCGGGTATCTTAAATGGACTCTAGCACAGTCTGGCCTTTTGGGACAGCCAAGGGCTTGTAGAGGAGGGAAGAAAACAGAGCTTAGAATAACTGTCCTGACTACTGACCCTGTAAAGCAGCACAAGCCTCATGGTCCTGTTGACTTGCAGAATCTAGTCTACCTTGTACTGCCTGGTGTCCTGGTTAAAGGAAGATGTCTCAGACTCAATAATCAAGGCTGTATTCTGCATAGAAAGAACAGAGGAACCTCATGTGGTGGGGGTGTAGCCATGCATAACGCACAGCATCCTTCACAAGCATTTGCTGGACTTTGAGGACGACAGCGTTGAGTGTTTGTGGACTTGGCTGAGAACATCTTTCCTCCCACGTGGCGTTAACTGCATTGTGTCTGCTGTCCTCTATAATCTCCCCAAATCTTCTAAGGAGGACTGATCTGACTCCCAGGTCCTGGAATATCTCAAGAAGTGCCTTAGTACTTTTCAACACAGATATAGTCTTCCAGGTATTGTGATTCTTGGTGATACCAACACCCTGAAACATGGTCCATTATGCACTCAGTTTGGACTAAAACAAGTGGTGTCAAAACCAGCTAGAGGCTCCAATCAGCTTGACTCCATCATCACTAACATCACAGGCCTGTACTCTAAGCCAGCCCACCTGCCTTCGATTGGTACTGTAGATCTGAGCATCAAACCATATTCTGATCAGCTGGCCAATGGCCAAACATACCATCAAGATCAGTGTTCAGACAGCACTGCACACCTGAATCTAAGAGGCTCTTAGGCCTCAACACAGCAGATTTCAGTGCAGTGTATGAAGCTAAAGTTGACATCTTCTATGAAGTTCTCACTCCTATCCTCAAACAGGCATTGCCCAACAGAAGGAGCAACATCAGAACATCTGATAAGCCATGGATGACTCCTCAAATAAAGGAGGTCATTGTCGATAGGCAGAGAGCTTTCCAACCAGACGGCAACAGGCAGTACAAGAGACTGCACTCCAAAGTGGCATATCTCATCCAACATGCTAAGTAGAGATACTACGAGGATGAAGTCTCTCGTCTCAGGACCAAGGACAGCGGATTCTGCTTTAAGTCCATTTAAAAGCTGATGTGAGCTGCAGAAGACCAGAGTGGGGGAGATGGCAGAAAGACACAAGAGGAGTGTGAAACCCTGAGTCTTCACTTATCTTCTGTGTGGAAGCACGCCACATGCAACATCCCAAGCTCAGAGGTTTAAGACAGCATCTTAGCAAACATCACTGCTGATACCTACAGTATTGGACAGGTTAAGATGCTTCTTTTCAAGGTGAACGGGAGAAAAGCAGCTGGCAAAGACGGCATCCCTGCCTGGATACTCGAGACATACAGTGAGGAGCTTGCCCCTGTTTTGACCCACTTGTTCAATGCTTGCCAATCATCAGATCAGTTCCCTCAGGACTATCGTTAGATCAGTTCCCTCAGGACTATCATCAGATCAGTGCCCTCAGGACTATCATCAGAGCAGTTCCCTCAGGACTATTGTCAGATCAGTTCCCTTAGGACTATCATCAGAGCAGTGCCCTCAGGACTATCGTCAGATCAGTTACCTCAGGACTATCGTCAGATCAGTTCCCTCAGGACTATCGTCAGATCAGTTCCCTCAGGACTATCGTTAGATCAGTTCCCTCAGGACTATCATCAGATCAGTTCCCTCAGGACTATCGTCAGATCAGTTCCCTCAGGACTATCGTCAGATCAGTTCCCTCAGGACTATCATCAGATCAGTTCCCTCAGGACTATCATCAGATCAGTTCCCTCAGGACTATCGTCAGATCAGTTCCCTCAGGACTATCATCAGAGCAGTGCCCTCAGGACTATCGTCAGATCAGGTCCCTCAGGACTATCATCAGATCAGTTCCCTCAGGACAATCATCAGATCTGTTCCCTCAGGACTATCGTCAGGTCAGTTCCCTCAGGACTATCGTCAGGTCAGTTCCCTCAGGACTATCGTCAGATCTCCCTTCTGAGCTGTATTGGAAAGGTCTATGAAGGAATTCTGAAGGACCTACTACTACAGGAAACGGAGTGTGCAATTCATGGTTGGCAGCATGGTTTCATGAAGAGCAGATCAAATGACAGCCTTGCTGCACATGGTACAAAGCTGGCAGAACGCTGACGACGCTCACTCCAAATTTGATGTCCACGCCACCTTCATTGACTTCACACAGGCCTTTGACACTATCAACCATGGACAACTTCTACACTCAATCCGCAGCTATCTTCAGGGCAGACAGCAAACAGTTAAGTGGGGCCTTTTCTACTCCGAGGCCCAGTCAGTACAGGCTGGGATCCCCCAAGGCAGAGTCCTATCCCCGCTCCTGTTTGTTCTCTGCATGAACTCACTAGACAACCTGATGACATCTAGTGTTGAACCTATCAAGTATGCAGACGATCTGACCCTTTCTGAACATCTAATGGGCTCGCTACCAGGCCAGGTGCAAGATGCTGTGGAAGCAGTCACAGCATGGGGTCAGACATACTGCCTCACAGCCAATGCACTGAAAACCAAAGACATGGTTATTAGCCTCAGGAAGCCTCAAAACAGATTGACGCCTCCTCCTGTTGTCCTGAACGGCCAGGCTTAAGCTCCTCGGGGTGCAGCTCTTCTCTGACCTCTCATGGGATTCCCACGTCAGATACATGCTGAAGAGAGCCCAACCAAGAATCCACTACCTGAGCGTATCCAAGCGCGCTGGTCTTTCTTCAGATGTTCTAACCCAAATACTGTATATGTGACATTCATCAGTCCTGGAATATGCTTCATCTGTTTGGGCAGATCTCCCAAAGCACCTGATCAAAGACATGGAAGGCCTTCAGAGAAGATGTTGCCGTATCATCTGAATACCCTATGACCATTCCCCAGCCTGGAGGCAACAAGAGACGAGGCCACAAGACGTGAGTTCACTAGGCTACTGAAGGAGGGGACCCACCCACTTCTCCAGACTCTGACCCCAAAACCAAACCACTATAACCTGTAAAATGGTAGACAATACACATATCCAATCAGTCGCACAAAAAGACACCACCTGACCTTTCTGCCTAGAGCGTACAGACTGACTCTGTAGTACCTGTGGTCATTTCTTCAATGCTTAACTGGAATGTGCCCAGTGGTAAAATACAAACTTTTAACAAAATAATACATTAGATGAATGTTGTGTTTTTATGTACAGTGCCTTTAGAAAGTATTCACACCCCTTGACTTTTTCCACATTTTGTTGTGTTACAGCTTGCATCTAAAATGTATTCATTTTAGATTTTATGTCACTGGCCTAAACACAATACCCCATAATGTCAAAGTGGAATTATGTTTTTAGAAATGTTTACAAATTAATAAAAAATGAAAAGCAGAAATGTCTTAAGTCAATAACTATTTAACCCCTTTCTTATGGCAAGCCTAAATAAACTGGCCAAATGTATGTGGACACCTGCTCGTTGAGCATCTCATTCCAAAATCATGGGCATTAATATGGAGTTGGTTCCCCCTTTGCTGCTATTCCCCCTTTGCTTTCTATATGGACCTCGCTTTGTGCAGGGGGGCATTGTCATGCTGAAACAGGAAAGGGCCTTCCCCAAACTGTTGCCACAAAGTTGGAAACACAGAAGCATCTAGAATGTCATTGTATGCTGTAGCGTTAATATTTCCCTTCACTGGAACTAAGGGGCCTAGCCCGAACCATGAAAAACAGCCCCAGACCATTATTCTTCCTCCACCAAACTTTACAGTTGGCACTATTCATTCGGGCAGGTAGCGTTCTCCTTGCATCCACCAAACCCAGATTCGTCCGTCGGACTGCCAGATGGTGAAGCGTGATTCATCACTCCAGAGAACATGTTTCCACTGCTCCAGAGTCCAATGGTGGTGAGCTTTACACCACTCCAGCCGACGCTTTGCATTCCGCATGGTGATCTTAGGCTTGTGTGCGGCTGCTCGGCCGTGGAAACCCATTTTATGAAGCTCCCGACGAACAGTTGCATCCAGAGGCAGTTTGGAACTCGGTAGTGAGTGGAGCAACCGAGGACAGACCATTTGTACGCGCTACGCGCTTCAGTACTCGGAGGTCCCGTTCTGTGAGCTTGTGTGGCCTACCACTTCGCGGCTGAGCCGTCGTTACTTCTAGACGTTTCCACTTAACAATAACAGCACTTACAGTTGACCGGGGCAGCTCTAGTAGGGCAGAAACTTGACAAACTGACTTGTTGGAAAGGTGGCATCCTATGACGGTGCCATGTTGAAAGTCACTGAGCTCTTCAGTATGGGACATTCTACTGCCAATGTTTGTCCATGGAGATTGCATGGCGGTGTACTCGATTTTATACACCTGTCAGTAACGGTGTGGCTGAAATAGATGAATCCACTAATTTGAAGGGGTGTCCACATACTTTTGTGTACGTTCAGGAGTACAAGTTTGCTTAATAAGTCACATAAGTTGCATGGACTTAGTGGTTAACATGATTTTTTAATGACTACCTCATCTTTGTACCCCACAAATACAATTATCTGTAAGGTCCCTCAGTCGAGCAGTGAATCTCAAACACAGATTCGAGGGAGGATTTCCAAGGCCTCGCAAAGAAGAGCACCTATTGGTAGATGGGTAAACATGTAAAAAGCAGACATTGAATATCCCTTTAAGCATGGTGAAGTTATTAATGACTCTTTGGATGGTGTATCAATGTGTCACTGCAAAGCTACAGGCGTCCGTCCTAACTCAGTATCCGGAGGGGAAAGAAGGCCAACTATACACTGGAGTTTCTTACCAAGACAACATTGAATGTTCCTGAGTGGCCTAGTTACAGTTTTGACTTAAATCGGCTCGAATATCTATGGCAAGACTTGAAAATGGCTGTCTAGCAATGATCAACACACAACTTGACAGAGCTTGATGAATTTTAAAAAGAATAATGTGCAAATATCGTACAATCCAGTTGTGCAAAGCTCTGAGAGACTTACCGAGAAAGACTCACAGCTGTAATCGCGGCCAAAGATGATTCAGGGGATTGAATACTTACATGTATGTAAATTAGATATTTATCTATTTCATTTTCAATAAATTAGCAAACATTTCTAAAAACATGTTTTCACTTTGTCATTATGGGGTATTGTGTGTAGATGGGTGAGAGAAAAAAAATCAATTTAATCCATTTTGAATTCAGGCTGTAACACAACAAATGTGGAATAACTCAAGGGGTGTGAATACTTTCTGTAGGCACTGTACATGTATATTTATATATTTATTTCAGAGTGGTCCTCATCATGTAAACAGCATCTCATTTCATATTGTTATGCAATTATGTTTTTCATAATAAACTTGAACTTGAACTAGCTATTGTGATGGCAGGCGGTGTGGGGGTGTGGCTATAACAGTGTAGTATTTACGGCCCTATACAGGGGTACAGTAGCTAGTGTGGTGTCAGGGGGTGTGGCTATAACAGTGTAGTATGTACGGCCCTATACAGGGGTACAGTAGCTAGTGTGGTGGCAGGGGGTGTG
>NW_028166859.1:22500-32500 GCF_964263955.1 Coregonus lavaretus
GCGGTAGACATGTTCGTCTGGTAGCTGTGTGAATTTCATGACATTGGCTTAGAGATGACTATTGTATGGTCACAATAGCTGTGGCCCACCTGTTGAATAGAGAGATACAGCAGGATGTTATTGGACAGTTAGCAGCCACGGGCCAGTGACCAGTAACCAAGTCCAGACAAGGTAATGATACTGTAAAATGACAAACACCATTCATTTAAAGGTAGAGTGAGAGGCCTGTGTTTTGTAGAAGGATGCTGCCGTTTTCTCTCCCTTTCTTTCTCTTCTCTTGTTCAAACATGTCCAGCCAAGGTCTCCGAGTCCTCCTCCCTTCAAACCACACAACTCTTGTTCTTCTTGTCCTCTGGGACTCACATGGTCCCTATGTGTACACAGAGCTATGTTCGCTTTCATGAGCTGTCCTGTCTTCAAGGCTAGAGGTCAACATGATGTGTAGTAGGTAGATGTATAGAACACCTGCTGTGGTTCCATGGTTCCAGAGTTCCAAACTCAACAGTTCATGTGTGAGGTGGTGTCCTTTGGCTTGGTCTGGTGGTTTCTAAGCGCTCTACCAGGGTGATGGTAAGAGGGTGATGAAAAAGGGGTGATGAAAAGAGGGTGAGATGTAAAACAGAATGCAAAAACAACCTGTGGTGTGAAGGGTGGAGAAGAGGGGAGTGAGTGAGTGGAAGAGGAGGTCAAAGGAGCTTTGGCACAGTTCATTGGGATCCATCCCTTTCTATCTTTCTCTTTCCCTCTCTCTCGCTCTCTGACTTCCTCGCTCTCTCTTGCTCTGAAGAGTCTGTAAAGTAAAAGAGGAGTCTATCCAGCCTCCCCCTCCCATTCCACCAACCAGGGAACAAGGATACTGGTGACATCATTTCCTGGTCATCACGGCACAAGCCACCAATCAGGGGACAGTTGCGAAGGGGAGGGGAAGCAAATTGCCGACCAGGAGACAACAAACAAAACGAACAGACATAGCAGGCCTTTCTGTTTGGCATTCGCCTGCTTGTCAGTCAAGTCCTCCCTCAGGCAGCTTGAGTCATAGAAAAGTCTCATTCAATTACTATCAACGCATTTGCTTACTTTATTTATTTATTTATATATTTATTTATTTATTATTGTTATCTAATCTCACACCCCTCATAGGCTACATGTCCTTCCATTCCAACCCCTCCCTTCCCCATGTCGAACTGTCCATCCATCCATCCATCCATCGTCCAAACTCTTCTCTCATTTAATTTCTCCCTCCCTTCCTTTGCTACTTGCAGACAAACTGATCCACCAGGGAAGTGCACCTCTTACACTTGACGTAACAACACCAGTGAAACTTGCAGTGGCATCTCTCATGCTTATAGGTCTTGAACTGGTCATATCCTCTCCCACAGCACATCAGCTCACACCCGTCCATCCCCTCTGACGTCTTGTTACAGAGTCTCCCCAGGGTTCCCATGGAGCCGGTGGTCTCGTTCTTCAGACAGTAGTCTGGGCTCTGGTCGATGTAGACCAGGTCCTCGGGGGTCGGGGCGTTGAAGCGTTTGTCCACCTGCTCCAGTTTTCGTTTGCGTCCGATGCGCATGGCGGCGGCGCTGTCGTACTTCTCCTTCAGGAACTCTCCAACGCGGCGGAAGTCTGCCAGCTGGAGCCAGCACGTCTTCAGACTGCAGGAACCGGACACGCCATGACACTTACACGCCACGTTGGCCAGGTTGTACACTGACTGGGAGAGGAGAGAGAGGGAGATTAGTAATGGTCCAAGAATACTTCAAATACATTACACATGAAAATCCTGCAAAAAGCTTTACAACTCTGTACATTAACCTAAGTTGTTGCACTTTCTGACACTTATTAGGCCTGCATACTGACTGTATGGAGTTTTGTTGCTTTCTGATAGATTGGTGCAACACAGCTGCTCTCTAGTGGCTGAATTAAAACATTACACCCTGAGAGTGCCTCCCAACACAGCAGAGCACTGCCAGAGAGAGCCCCGTGGTGTTTCGCTTTAAACTCTCTTTACAAACAGAGAGGCAGCCAGAGGGAGCGTTTTGGGAAACAATGGGGGTGAATGGAGAATGGAGAATGGCCATTTAGTCCTAAAATACACAACAGATCTTTAGTTTAGTGGACTAAAAGCTTCCTGCTGATCTACACAGAGAACCTCCCAGCTGGTTCAATACCACAACCTAACCTAAACAAACAGTTGACTTTAAAATAGCACAGAGAACCAGCAGAGGAAATGTACCTATTGTACAAACTAGTCAGACAATTCCACACTGTACATGTAGACTTTGGGATCAAGGTGAAGATGGGGAGAGAGTTCAAACAGTCACTGACCATTAGATAGGGCTCTTAGAGGAAATGTTAAGCACAAGACACACAACGCACGCACGCACACACACGCACACAGACACACACACACATTCTCTTAAGCATGACTAAAGTAAATAAACATGACTTAAAAGCAAGAGAGTGTCTTTAAAAATCTGAGATACTAACTTTACAAGGATGACTTACAATGATGACTTGTGGTGGCCATCTTTGAGTGTTATTTTTCCTTTTTTGGAAAGGATTTACAAGCACTCATTGGAGGAGTGACATTAAACGAGTGGAAAACAGAGAGAGGACGAGTCGTGACATTAAACGAGTGGAAAACAGAGAGAGGACGAGTGGTGACATTAAACGAGTGGAAAACAGAGAGAGGACGAGTGGTGACATTAAACGAGTGGAAAACAAAGAGAGGACGAGTCGTGACATTAAACGAGTGGAAAACAGAGAGAGGACGAGTGGTGACATTAAACGAGTGGAAAACAAAGAGAGAGAGGAGGTCAGAGACCTGGCCGTGTGGTGCCAGGATAACAACCTCTCCCTCAACGTGACCAAGACAAAGGAGATGATTGTGGACTACAGGAAAAAAAAGAGGACTGAGCACGCCCCCATTCTCATCGACGGGGCTGTAGTGGAACAGGTTGAGAGCTTCAAGTTCCTTGGTGTCCACATCACCAACAAACTATCATGGTCCAAACACACCAAGACAGTTGTGAAGAGGGCACGACAAAGCCTATTCCCCCTCAGGAGACTGAAAAGATTTGGCATGGGTCCTCAGATCCTCAAAAAATTCTACAGCTGCACCAGCGAGAGCATCCTGACTGGTTGCATCACCGCCTGGTATGGCAACTGCTTGGCCTCCGACCGCAAGGCACTACAGAGGGTAGTGCGTACGGTCCAGTACATCACTGGGGCCAAGCTTCCTGCCATCCAGGACCTCTATACCAGGCGGTGTCAGAGGAAGGCCCTCAAAATTGTCAAAGACTCCAGCCACCCTAGTCATAGACTGTTCTCTCTGCTACCGCACGGCAAGCGGTACCGGAGTGCCAAGTCTAGGTCCAAAAGACTTCTCAACAGCTTCTACCCCCAAGCCATAAGACTCCTGAACAGCTAATCATGGCTACCCGGACTATTTGCACTGCCCCCCCCCCCCCCCCCACCCCATCTTTTTACGCTGCTGCTAATTATTTATGCATAGTCACTTTAACTCTACCCACATGTACATATTACTTCAACTACCTCAACTAGCCGGTGCCCCCGCACATTGACTCTACACCGGTACCCCCCTGTATATATAGCCTCCCTACTGTTATTTTATTTTACTTCTGCTCTTTTTTTCTCAACACTTTTTTGTTGTTTTATTCTACTGTTTTTTATTTAAAATAAATGCACTGTTGGTTAAGGGCTGTAAGTAAGCATTTCACTGTAATGTCTGCACCTGTTGTATTCGGCGCATGTGGCCAATAACATTTGATTTGATTTGATTGATTTGAGAGGACGAGTGGTGACATTAAACGAGTGGAAAACAGAGAGAGGACGACTGATGACATTAAAGGAGGGGGAAACAGAGGAGACACAGAGGGTGTGCATGTGCTGCTATCAGTGTGGGAGTACAAAGGGTGTAGCGGCCTCCTGCTGGGACTGGAGGACTGACCTGTTGTCACACACACGCTCACATGCCTGATGCACACACGTGTGTTTAGAAATGTGTCCATGTGATCAAGCAGTGAACCAAATGTCCCACACAAAAGCAAAGCTTATGAATAAATGCCAGAGACAGGCTCCCCAACTGAGGAAGAGAAAGGGACAGAGAAGTGAGAGAGAAAAAGAGAGGAG
The DNA here is from genome assembly GCF_964263955.1 of Coregonus lavaretus. Classification (NCBI taxonomy): domain Eukaryota; kingdom Metazoa; phylum Chordata; class Actinopteri; order Salmoniformes; family Salmonidae; genus Coregonus; species Coregonus lavaretus. Next base: position 26,653 of record NW_028166859.1, read on the forward strand.
CGAGGGATAGAGGGAGTGTGAGACTATTTAGAGGTCTTTGTGTCTGTGCAGTGTCCTGTGGGCCCAATGACCTTAACCACTGGGCATGATGACATCAAAGGATCCCTTCATCACTCTCTTTCTCTTTTTCCCTCTCTTTTGCTCGCTCTCTCTCTTTTTCGCTCTCTCCCTCACTCTTTCCCTGCCTCTCTTTCTCTCTCTCTGTTTTACTCTCTCTCCCTCTGTTTCGCTCTCTCTCTGTTTACTCTCTCTCTCTCACTCTCTCTCTCTCTCTCTCTCTCTCTCTCTGTTTTACTCTCTCCCTCTCTTTTGCTCCCCCCACACACACTTTCTCTATAGGCAGCTGTTGACACCCCTCTGCATACCTGTTTCTTTACCCAGAGAGAGAGAGAGAGAGAGAGAGAGAGAGAGAGAGAGAGAGAGAGAGAGAGAGAGAGAGAGAGAGAGAGAGAGAGAGAGAGAGACACCTGATTCCTTTCTAACACCTATCTCCCAACACCCTGTCAACTCCCACACCTGGATGACCGCGCACCTGCAAATCCATGTTCTCTCTCTGGCATCCAAAAACTGAACTGGTTATTACATTCTTATCCACAAGGCGGCGATAACTCCCATTGCTGTCACATCCCCTTCCATTCGGCGATTACTCCCATTGCTGTCACATCCCCTTCCATTCATACTTCTGGCTTCACTGCTTGAGGCTATCCAAGGCCACTAACTCAACACAAAGTGTAACCCAAATCCTTCTCACCCTTTTGTCACAGTCATGGCTAGTTTGTGTACAGTTTGTCAAATTGATGTCAAAAGTTGATACTTTTTCTTCATTTTAGCTAACCCTTTTCCTAACTGTGACCTAATTATCCTAACCTGCAACAATAATTATCCTAACCTGCTGCGTAGGTTCTCCTAACCTGCTACGAAAAGTCAATTCTGATCAATTCTGACATAAGCTGTATGCCTTTTAGCCAAAATCTTCTCTCACCCCTTCCCTCTCAACTCTCACCCTGTCCCCCTCACCCCTCACCCCTCCTACTGCCCAGCAGGGATACCACTCTGCACCCTGCAATCCAGGATATGACCCCTACTGACCTTTCTAGAACTCTGGAGCATTCTACAGCATTCTATCCCCCATTACTCATAGTAAACTGGGTCAGAGTGGGTCTAACATAAGGATTCCTAGGGGACTTTCAGAAGCTCAACTATCTTAGCCACCCTCATTATAAAAAGCTCCACTGATGTAAACCTAAAGCACTTACGTACGCCTTAATATATGCAAACCTGGTTTAATGAAAAGCATACTTGACTCTCTGGGCCTTTCAAGCTAATGTTTCCATTGTCCTCTTGACTGATGAGTTAATTGCAGGTTATAATAGGGTTCTAATGGTCTGTGTGTCAGGGATAGTGTCTCCTGTCCTCTCCTCTACTTACAGCTGTTTAACCTGCTGGGTGCATCTCCACTGGAGCTGACATCACTCACACACACACACACACACACACACACACACACACACACACACACACACACACACACACACACACACACACACACACACACACACACACACACAAAAGTCATCGTTCCATGTCGAGGGCATGCTTCCCGGGTCACAATAGGGCCAGCTCAGACAGGGGGAAAGGTGGGAGGGAGGGATGGAGGGGGAGGGGTAAGTAAATTAAACCCCCCCAAAGGTGAGGAGATAAGAGAGGGTATAGAGGAGGGGGGGAGAAAGGGGGGACTATCAAGGAGTAAAAAAGAACAAGTGTTCCCTCAGAACAATACTGGTCATTCCAAAGATGACACTTTCACTGCTATCAACGTTTCAAGATGAGAGTTGTAATATTCAGTACCGCTTCTGAAGGCTTGTTTCACACAAAGAAAGTGAAGGGAAACGTGACTGACATTCCACAGCGCAGAGACCCCCAACCTGCTTCACCAGGTGTGTAGTGTGTGTGTGTGTGTGTGTGTGTGTGTGTGTGTGTGTGTGTGTGTGTGTGTGTGTGTGTGTGTGTGTCAGACACTGAGCCCACGAGACTGGAACGGTGCAACATCCCTCACCCACCCAGCTAATGTCATCCCTCTCCTGTCTCCCCCCTCTCTCTACCCCCGTCTCCCCCCTCTTTCTCCCCCTGTCTCTCCCCCTGTCTCCCTGTCCCGGAGGCCAGACGGCTAAGGGGTCCAGCGGGCTGTGACTTCCCAGATACGCCCCTGTCGCTTCCACAAAAGGCCCTGGTCCCTCCCGGCCCCCTCCATCCCCTCCTCACTCCCTGGGCCCCGCTCCCTCCCTCCCTCCCTCCCTCCCGGCCCGTCCATGCAAGACAAATCCCTGGCAGGACAAGCCTGGCAGAACAGCCAGCTAGTTAGTGAGAGAAGAGAGAGATTTCAGGGAAAAGAAGAGACAGGAAGTAAAAGAGACACCCGGGAGAACAGAGGGATGAAAACAGATGAAACGGACCGCGCCACGCCCTGTTCACCCATCCCGCTCATCCACTCTTCTGTCTGGGCCGGACGACAACAATAACAGAGAGAAAAACCCCTGTCACTCAAACCTGCTGAGCCCATAATCTTACATGCTCCAGAGAGAGATGGGGGGTTCAAGGCGCTTTGTCAAAGTATCAGATACAGGTTGAGGCTCATTGGCCAGATTGCAAACCCAAAACCCTCTGAGCTAATGGGCTGGATGTAATCTCCTCTATCCTTACCAAATGGTGCCGCCGTCACACACAGACACACACAGACACATGCATTCATGCACACACACACACACACACACACACTGACACACACACACCAATGCCTGCTCCTCCCTCCCACACACACACACAGACACACACACACATGGATACATGCACATGTCACACACCCAGTCACACACACAGGTACGCACACACACACACACACACACACACACACACACCCTTCCCTTCTCCCATATACGGCCCCACAGGGACCCTCAGCTGCACCCTATTCTCACCAGGCCTTGACCCCACGACCTCTGTGGAACTTAAGACACAAACACACACACACACACACACATACACATACACACACACACACACACACACACACAAAGGCACTCCCATAACCAGCGAGAGAGGGCCAGTAAGGTTCTTCTGTAAACAGTTTAAATAAATCCTGTGGTCTACCTAAAGACCAACACATGTTCAACAGACCCCCAGCTTCAGATGACCTTCTGTACTGGTACCATGAGGCAAATTGACCTTTAACCAGACCAGAAGTGTATGTCCCAATTGGCACCCTATTCCCTATATAGTGCACTGCTTATGACCAGGCCCATAGAGCTATTTGGATAGCACCCCAGTTTTTTTTTTTTTTTACTTAGTAGTGGAGTACTAACCAATGAGGTGGGTTACGGAGAGAGAGAGAACGGAATCGATTCCCAAACCTTCCATAACAAAGCCATCACCTACAGAGAGATGAACCTGGAGAAGAGTCCCCTAAGCAAGCTGGTCCTGGGGCTCTGTTCACAAACGCAAACAGACCCACAGAGCCCCAGGACAACAACACAATTAGACCGAACCAAATCATGAGAAAACAAAAAGAGAATTACTTGACATATTGGAAAGAACAAACAAAAAAATCAGAGCAAACTAGAATGCTATTTGGCCCTAAACAGAGAGTACACAGTGGCAGAATACCTAACCACTGCGACTGACCCAAACTTAAGGAAAGCTTTGACTATGTACAGACTCAGTGAGCATAGCCTTGCTATTGAGAAAGGCCGCCGTAGGCAGACCTGGCTCTCAAGAGAAGACAGGCTATGTGCACACTGCCCACAAAATGAGGTGGAAACTGAGCTGCCCTTCCTAACCTCCTGCCAAATGTATGATCATATTAGAGACCCATATTTCCCTCAGATTACAGCGATCCACAAAGAATTCGAAAACAAACCCAATTTTGATAAACTCCCTTATCTACTGGGTGAAAAACCACAGTGTACCATCACAGCAGCAAGATTTGTGACCTGTTGCCACAAGAAAAGGGCAACCAGTGAAGAACAAACACCATTGTAAATACAACCCATATTTATGTTTATTTATTTTCCCATTTGTACTTTAACAATTTGCACATTGTTACAACACTGGATATATACATAATATGACGCACACACACGCACACAGACACACACACACATTCTCTTAAGCATGACTAAAGTAAATAAACATGACTTAAAAGCAAGAGAGTGTCTTTAAAAATCTGAGATACTAACTTTACAAGGATGACTTACAATGATGACTTGTGGTGGCCATCTTTGAGTGTTATTTTTCCTTTTTTGGAAAGGATTTACAAGCACTCATTGGAGGAGTGACATTAAACGAGTGGAAAACAGAGAGAGGACGAGTCGTGACATTAAACGAGTGGAAAACAGAGAGAGGACGAGTGGTGACATTAAACGAGTGGAAAACAGAGAGAGGACGAGTGGTGACATTAAACGAGTGGAAAACAAAGAGAGGACGAGTCGTGACATTAAACGAGTGGAAAACAGAGAGAGGACGAGTGGTGACATTAAACGAGTGGAAAACAAAGAGAGAGAGGAGGTCAGAGACCTGGCCGTGTGGTGCCAGGATAACAACCTCTCCCTCAACGTGACCAAGACAAAGGAGATGATTGTGGACTACAGGAAAAAAAAGAGGACTGAGCACGCCCCCATTCTCATCGACGGGGCTGTAGTGGAACAGGTTGAGAGCTTCAAGTTCCTTGGTGTCCACATCACCAACAAACTATCATGGTCCAAACACACCAAGACAGTTGTGAAGAGGGCACGACAAAGCCTATTCCCCCTCAGGAGACTGAAAAGATTTGGCATGGGTCCTCAGATCCTCAAAAAATTCTACAGCTGCACCAGCGAGAGCATCCTGACTGGTTGCATCACCGCCTGGTATGGCAACTGCTTGGCCTCCGACCGCAAGGCACTACAGAGGGTAGTGCGTACGGTCCAGTACATCACTGGGGCCAAGCTTCCTGCCATCCAGGACCTCTATACCAGGCGGTGTCAGAGGAAGGCCCTCAAAATTGTCAAAGACTCCAGCCACCCTAGTCATAGACTGTTCTCTCTGCTACCGCACGGCAAGCGGTACCGGAGTGCCAAGTCTAGGTCCAAAAGACTTCTCAACAGCTTCTACCCCCAAGCCATAAGACTCCTGAACAGCTAATCATGGCTACCCGGACTATTTGCACTGCCCCCCCCCCCCCCCCACCCCATCTTTTTACGCTGCTGCTAATTATTTATGCATAGTCACTTTAACTCTACCCACATGTACATATTACTTCAACTACCTCAACTAGCCGGTGCCCCCGCACATTGACTCTACACCGGTACCCCCCTGTATATATAGCCTCCCTACTGTTATTTTATTTTACTTCTGCTCTTTTTTTCTCAACACTTTTTTGTTGTTTTATTCTACTGTTTTTTATTTAAAATAAATGCACTGTTGGTTAAGGGCTGTAAGTAAGCATTTCACTGTAATGTCTGCACCTGTTGTATTCGGCGCATGTGGCCAATAACATTTGATTTGATTTGATTGATTTGAGAGGACGAGTGGTGACATTAAACGAGTGGAAAACAGAGAGAGGACGACTGATGACATTAAAGGAGGGGGAAACAGAGGAGACACAGAGGGTGTGCATGTGCTGCTATCAGTGTGGGAGTACAAAGGGTGTAGCGGCCTCCTGCTGGGACTGGAGGACTGACCTGTTGTCACACACACGCTCACATGCCTGATGCACACACGTGTGTTTAGAAATGTGTCCATGTGATCAAGCAGTGAACCAAATGTCCCACACAAAAGCAAAGCTTATGAATAAATGCCAGAGACAGGCTCCCCAACT
>NW_028166859.1:40000-59564 GCF_964263955.1 Coregonus lavaretus
ATACACTGTGTGTGTGTGTTGTTTGCTCTCTCTCCCCTTAGACACACAGTCATGGTTGAGTTTTAGTTTGCGTCCCAAATGGCACCCTATTCCCTATATAGTGCACTACTTTTGACCTCCCATGGGCCCTGATCAAAAATCCCTTATTCATGTCACTTATTAAATCCACAATCAGTGTAGATGAAGGGGAGGAGACAGGTTAAAGAAGGATTTTTAAGCCTTGAGACAATTGAGACATGGATTGTGTATCTGTGCCATTCAGAGGGTGAATGGGCAAGACAAAATATTTAAGTGTCTTTGAACAGGGTATGGCGCACCGGTTTGCGTGTGTCAAGAACTGCAACGCTACTGGGTTTTTCATGCTCAACAGTTTCCCATGTGTATCAATAATGGTCCACCACCCAAAGGACATCCAGCCAACTTGACACAACTGTGGGAAGCATTGGAGTCAACATGGGCCAGCATCCCTGTGGAACGCTTTCGACACCTTGTCGAGTCCATGCCCCGTCCATGAATTGAGGCTGTTCTGAGGGCAAAAGGGGGTACAACTCAATATTAGGAAGGTGTTGTTAATGTTTTGTACACTCAGAGAGAGAGAGAGGGAATAGGGTACCATTTGGGACCGAGTCTTAATGCGGTCCGGTGAAGTTTAGTTTGTTAGTTTAGCCGGCGCTTTGGGTTTCCTCTAGGATCTCATTCACATATTGACCTCGCAGGAAAATAAACCAACAATTACGAAGCTAAGCAAACCTTGGAAATCTCTCTCTCTCTTTCTCTTTCTTTCTTTCTCTCTCTCTCTCTATCTCTCTCTCTCTCTCTTCTCTCTCTCTCTCTCTCTCTCTCTCTCTAAGCAAACCATGGGTATGTTGTAAAAGGCACTGAGAGTGCTTCCTTCTTGTCTAGGAGCTACTCCTGTGTTTCTGGGCCCTCCTCCTGTCCAAATAAAGATGGCAGTGTTTCTTTCTCTCTTTCTTTTCTCTCTGTGTCTCTGCCTCTGCCTCCATCCTTGTCGGTCAGTCAACCCGTGTGGACCCCGTGATGGATATACAGTACATGGTTCTGCACGCAACATACATGTAGTTGACACCATGAACAGAGACTAATAACAACAATACAGTACCAGTCTAAAGTTTGGACACACCTACTCATTCCAGGGTTTTTCTTTATTTTTTACTATTTTCTACATTGTAGAATAATAGTGAAGACATCAAAACTATGAAATAACACATATGGAATCATGTAGAACCAAAAACGTGTTATACAAATCTAAATATATTTCATATTTGAGATTCTTCAAATAGCCACCCTTTGCCTCGATGACAGAAAAACCCTTGAATGATTAGGTGTTCTAAAACGTTTGACTGGTAGTGTATATGTACTTCACACCATGAACAGAGACTAATAACAACAAGCAGAGAGGATATCTTTGAGTGTGTGTGTTTGTGTGTCTGTGTGTCTGTGAGTGTGTGTGTGCATGGACGTGTGTGTGTGTGCATCCCAGTTCCTCACCTGTCTCCCTGCCTCGTTGTTCTGTAGGTTCATCAGTGTTCTAGCATCTTCTTTGGAGCCTTGAGGGTAGTTCTTTTCTCTCTCCCGCGCGTCCACAAACTCCCGGGCGAAACGGTAGCCATAGTTGACGTTGTCGCCACAGCCGCCCCACAGCCAATCACGCGGTAGGTCACGGGGTCGAGCGGCGCGGCTGCATCCGCAGGTGGAGAGTTCTCCCTCCCGGCACGCTCTGCTGACCGCATTCACCACGCCTGCTGCACTGATGGCATAGGTGAAGGCTGTCTCCCTGCTCCCTGTCGGATGGACACACAGAGAAACAGACAGAAAAACACACACAAGGCAGTTAGCATACAATGGTAGCAGGTCAAAGCTGTTCCTCTACTTTCTTTTTCCAAAGGACACACACACACACACACACACATAATGCCACTTGGGCTTGGTTAGCTAGCGCTTTAACCTAGCCAGTTAACCATGGGTTCTGTTATTGATGTGTGACTACAGGCCCCTACAGGGGACAGTAGACAATGGGGCCTGGCGTCAGGAGATGAAGGAGCTGGGGCCACTGGCTAGCCTGGCTAAAGGAGAGCGAGAGAAAGATGACCTTTGACACATAATTTGTGACATGGGAAGAGTAGACTCTACAAGATCTCATCAACTCACTCCGGAGAGAAGAAAGCACTTCTCTTGTGGATAGATTCTAGATGGGAGAGACAGAGGGAGTAGCTTAACAACGTCATGAGCTGCTAGGGTTGACTGCAGCCAAAAAGGTGTGAGGTTTATATTATTGCTCACTCTCTCTCTCTCTCTCTCTCTCTCTCTCTCACACACACACACACACACTCTCTCTCTCTCTCGCTCTCTCTCTCACACACACACACACACACACTCTCTCTCTCTCTCGCTCTCTCTCTCACACACACACACACACACACACTCTCTGTCTCTCTCTCTCTCAATTCAATTCAAAGGGCTTTATTGGCATGGGAAAATCTCTCTCTCTCTCCTCCCATCTGCTGTGCAGGTGTTACCAATGATGTATATAAACCCTGGATTGCTGATGCTATGTATTGGCCATTGAGAGGTTTTGAAGCCACCGGTCGGCCATATTGGCACTCCCCAGTAGGGGCAGTCCTCCATAGGAATGAATGGAATTCTCAGTAAATAAATAGAAATATGTTTAGCTCACATAATACAATTTACAAGTATGCTTTAATGCATCTGTAAAATAATAAGCATGGAAAACACTAATGTAGACATTAATAAATGCATTTCTATAGCTTCCAAAATATTTTTCACAACGGTGGGGGAGTGCCAAGATGGAGTCAAGGTGGCTTCATCACAACGCCCCCTATTTGTCATCTAGTGTATATATAAATCATTGGGTGTTACCTGACAGGTTTTCCATTGGATGGATATGTCATCTGGAATGCAGATCTCAAGGTTTCACGTACTTCAGCATCGTAGCCTTGGTAGGCCTATGACTCTTTATACAAGCAAATAAACGTAACCTTGGCAGCTGGCACTCTCCAAATGTGTTTTGGGGAACGTAAAGAAAAATATATTATGTTGATGTTTTTGATTTGGAAATTATTAAATAATTCGTGAGTGTGATATAAAAAAGTAGATATAGTCATAGCCTATATTGGCATATCTTTGGCGAACCAAGAAAGATGGCATCAGTTTACAATGCCAATGGCTGTCTGTGAGTAAAATATACCTTTTTTAAATATTCCATGTAAACCGCTACTCTGCATTTAAGACTGGCTATCCTGATTCCTGGCACTGTTATAACAGAAACGTCACGTGTCAAAAAGTTTTAATTATGTGTTCTCTTAAAAACGGAATATGTAGGCTAAATATGCGCCAGGAGCCCGAGTGCCCGATAAAGAGGAGGACTTTTATTGGCCCATAGAACCGAGACTTCAAATAGCAGCCCGGATCTGCCGAGCCCGTGTCATCCCATGATTGCATTTCAAAAGGAGGCCGTGGACAATAGCAGGCTAACACCTCAATAAAACCCTGGCGATTGACTGCAAACAACTCCTTTGCTGTTTTGGGAACGGCGAGGAAGAGGGGAGACTGGGAGAGGGAGGGAGGGGATCGGTCGGCCTGCCTTTCTGGCGGTCCGCGGAGGGGGAATAGAGAAGCTATGGGCTATTGGACACCGCCACCTCTAGCCTACACCTCATCCCACTACAGAACGGAACTAACACTCAGTTGTCGAGAGAAGTCTGACTGACAATTAAACGCAACGAATTTTTATTTGGAAACATCAAGTTTGTTAAAAGGTCCCCTATTTAACAGTTTAACTAATACAAAATCACATTCAATAATATAGATAATGTTATCAGCGTTGCCTCTAAAGTGCACACATTCAAAGTTTACAATGGGAAATCAAAATGTAAACATAAAAACGTGTCATCACAATGGGAAATCAAAATATAAACATAAAAACGTGTCATCACCTGCCGCAGCATAGGCCTATCACTAATTAGCTCTGGTCCAGGGCATTCGTGCGCGTTCCTTAACTAACCGTTGGTGAAAGAAACGGTCACTAACGCCCTGACCCAGAGCTAGCCTATAGCCCAATCCCACCACGTGACTTGCTTACCTATCTGCATGACGCGTCCGAACACGGATGCATTATCCACCGTGCTACAGTTCCACCGCCGATGTCTGAACTGGTATTGGCACTCATTGATGCCCGTCTTGGCCCCCTCGCCTATGTAAACCATATGGTCCTGGTAGAGCTGGCACAGCTTCCTCTGCCCCTGGGAGAGCCCCGTAAGCTGGCTGCACAGAGGCTGGGCCCCGATGATGTACATCTCCGGTCTCTGGATAGGGTTCATCGCTAACGACCTACATGCATGGATGGGAAATATGAGGTTGGTGGTTATTTACAGTGTTGAGAAAATAAATGTTTATTATAGTGTCCGGATGAGGCATAAATAGCAAGTATTTTAGCCTATTAAGCTTCAATCAAAGATTCGCTGTTTCAAGATGTCATATAAAGTGATAAAATTGGCAATAATGGCAAATGTGAATTAATTCAATACAAATATAATAAATATAAAGGAAAACATAGTATATTCTACTGTGGAAAAAAGGCAGGTAAATATCACACAGGTCGCATACGACCAATGCTTATTAACAATTAAATAATGATCTACTGTATCGATGTCAGATGATGAGGAATATGATTGGAATGTTCTCCATCAGTGGAAAGTTTGGCAGCAAGCTCTCCGCACAAGGTCAAGATGCGGTGTTCCACTCTGTGGAGTTCCCCTGTTTCCCCCCATTCCACAAACAGCTTGGCCATTTGTGCGTAGCATGGGTAAATATTGTGACAAAGTCACCACATTTGTTCTCCCACTGCTCCCCTCCAAGACACAACAGAACACACGACACCACAACACAACACAAGACAACACACGGACATTCTCTCAAAACCCAATCACAAAACCCGCCATCTGTCAATTAATGAATCAATTACGCATTAACTAATAAGTAAGCAACGATATAGAAACTATACAGAGTTAATTTGACATGAAAAAAGTTCAACACTTACAACCAGGAGTTGGCGTCCACCAGTAGTTGTGAGCTGCATGCGATGAGCGCGACCGCCAGCAGTAAGTGTTGCTCGGCGCTGCTACACGGTCTTCGGCTAGTCCTGGTCTCCATGACCCCTTGTGCCACCACCACCGCCAACAAACACCCAAACGGGAAAGAAGTGCCCCTCTGTGAAAAAGACAGATCAAAAACACACTCTGTAATCCGCTGTGGGGGGTTCCTGCCTGGGTTCACAGAGATGACGATGCTGAGACAACCAAGAGTCAATATCCGATTCCGTGGAGATAAGGTGTCCTGCGCATTGTCCACAACACTTTATTGACTTGTAGCTTTGTCTAAACTCTGTTCCGAGCGCCTAGTCCTAATTCCCAGTCATGCGTAAAATGTGTACAAGTAAGAAAACCTGATTTTACGCATTAGGATCTATAGGCTACGATGCGTTTAGTAAGGAGACAGACCCATCAGATGTGCGTTCTGATGAGGACTAAAGTAAAAAAAAAAAAAAACACAGTCCATGAAACGTTCAGATGACGTGGAAAATGTAGTTGATACGATAAAATACAGGTTTTATACTGGTATTTCCGAGAATATTAAAAAGACAAGGCTATTTATGAAAAAAATTGAGCAAGTGTTCATTCCTTGCCTCGATCTGATCTACTTTGTAAGTTTACACTCTAAACACTGACTACCTCCTCATCCCTCTCTCCACCTCTTCTCCTCCCCCTCTTCGCCCCCTTGTTTTACGGGCGGAGGGGAGGGACGGACGCCTGCGGGGAACACCGCTCATGTCAAATCAAATCAAATGATATTTGTCACATGCGCCGAATACTACAGATGTAGACCTTACCGTGAAATGCCCTTAACCAACAATACCGTTTTAAGAAAATAAGAGTTAAGAAAATATTTACTAAATAAACTAAAGTAAAAAAAATTAAATATAAGTTACACAATAAAATATCAATAACGGGGCTATATACAGGGGGTACCGGTACCGAGTCATTGTACGGGGGTACAGGTTAGTCGAGATAATTGAGGTAATATGTACATGTAGGCAGGGGTAAAGTGACTATGCATAGATAATAAACAGCGAGCAGCAGCATTGTAAAAAAAAAAAAAAAAGGGGGTGGGGGTCATTGCGCAAGGCAGAGACCACCGGGGTGTCATAGGAATGGGAACAGACCAAATAAGTAGAGAGAGAGACAGCAGTGTACATAGCAAACAGTCATATCTGTGACTCAAATCTGATTCTGCATTAGTTGCGCACTGAAGAGCACCATGCCAACCCCTTGCCAGTGTGTAAAATGTGCATTGTGCTGTTACTAGAATACCAGTTGTACCTCTGAACCCAATTTAAGCAAATCTAATAAGGCTTTTTACATTTTACATTTTAGTTATTTGGCAGACGCTCTTATCCAGAGCGACTTACAGTTAGTGAGTGCGTACATTTTTCATACTGGCCCCCCGTGGGAACCGAACCCACAACCCTGGCGTTGCAAACGCCATGCTCTACAAACTGAGCTACAGGAGGAAGCTATTAAAACTAATCCTAATATAATTTTCATTTATAAGAAAAGGTCATTATTGGTAAAAATAAAAAAACAAAAAACGACATGGCACCAATACAAAAACGTATTAAAAACTGTGTGTGTGTGTCCACGTTTTACTATACTATAGAATAGCAAACCCTTTGCCGGTCCTCACTTGTAAAAAGGCTTAGGGGTTAGGTTTAGGGTTAAGGTTAGGTTTAGGGGTTAGGGAAAAAATTATTTTGAATGGGAATTCATTGTTGGTCCCCAGAAAGTCCTCACAAGTTAGTAAGACATAGCTGTGTGTGTATGTGTCTGTGTGTGTGTGTGTGTGTGTGTGTGTGTGTGTATGTGTGTGTGTGTGTGTGTGCGTGTGTGCAAGAGATAAATTAATGGAGTTAACGTTTTGGAAAATGTCACAATTCCATCAAAGTTCATGTGCGTTAAATCCCCCTTTTACTTCGACTTGATGATTTGTTTGAATAAACGTGAGCGCTTCGAAAACCTTAATCCTCCTTTGGATTAGAAAATAAAGGTGGCCACACATTCTGAGCTCTGAAGAATAGCTCCTCTAAAGAAAAGGCGTGTTGAAGCGAGCTTTCCTTATTTCAAAATGTTCCCAAAGACAAAGTAAAACGCCATGCTGGAATGGGTACCTTTGATCTAAAGGTCTACCACTTTCTAAAGTAACCCAATTCAGAGTGCTTGATAATAAAATAGTCCATAGCCTAACTACTACAAAATTCAGCTTTATAGTTATTTTGAACCACATGCGCATAGCTACAAAAGGTTGCGTATTGTTATGAGGAGCAATAAAACGAATCGAAATCAGTAACAACCGAAAAATGAAAGAAAGAAACATCCAACTCGGAAAGGGAAACTTTTACTTCGCTCTGTGTAAAAATATAACATAGGCTATGACATTCGAATACTATCTTTTAAAAAACTAGCATCATTTCCATTTATGTTCACAGAAAACTAAATAAACAAACAGCATTGTAAGCTCTGCTCATGGCACTTGCAGGACGGAGAGGGGCCCAGCCAAGCAGGTAGACCAACTATGTCCCCTGGACTTTCTTTCCTTTTCACTGCGCTCCGTTCCATAGACCAGACCAGACAGTCAGTGGACATATATAGGGCCTTGACTGGCGCGAGAGAGACGCTGCTCGATTTCCGACCGGTCTCTGCATGATAATGCCACTGCCGTCGCGCCTTTCATCTTTCCCCAAACCCCTAGGCCTACACCCCAACCAGCACCTTTTCACGCGCCCGCCGTCGCCTTCCATCCTAGACCGAATCCCCCCCTCCCCTCCTGTAAAGCGTCTCGACTGCCTGCAATATACATCTAATGCTTCTGTTATAGTGTTATGTTGTTTGAATGTGTAATACGGGTGCAATAGGTCTACTTAGACCATTAGTTTCCCAGTGCTTGACTCCTTTGACCCCTTTGACGTTGGTTTTAGTGGAGATAAATGAATGAATGAATGAATGAACGTTTTTGGGTCACCTACTAGGACACCTAATTTTCAATGTCTTTCAAATTCACTTAAGATGATAAATCCTTTTAGAATTACTATTAGTGTTTCACCTACACAAACACATCCCAGACCTTACACCTCTCTCGATTGGTTACATTTGTTTGCGGGACTATATGACCAGACAGTCAAAATAGCCTGATTATAAGTAATTATTTATTGAAGGCAATTTTAAAATGAAACAATATTCCTGTTATTGGGCTAACGGCGCCCTCTGCTGGTTAAATTGAGAAGGTAAACATTTCCCTGTTTATCTGACAGACACCAGAATCAGTTCCCAATCCCAGCATAGAATACAACAGCAGAGTATGCTATTGTAGAGGCTAACCGCTGCCCTCCAGTGGCAAGATATAGTAATTACATCTAGGCTGATGAAAGAAAAAAAAAACAGCCCTATAGAGATCAAGTAACCTATATTACATTAAAACGAGTGTGATATTGATGAATTGATTAGCCCTAATGCGTGTTAATTTATTATCTAGAGGATTGGACTGTGATTTACTGGCAGGACAAAAGTAAGTTCATCTTATCTATAATTGATTAGCAGTGTGAACGCTGAACATCAGAACATGCCACGTCAGCACCTAATTATTACCCACAAATGATTAAGTAAATTATTAACTATTCACCTCTATAAGTAATGAGTCTGGGTGTTTGATACCAAAAATAATTCCAGAATCGATCTGAAAAGATGTGGTAGCTCTGCTGTTTGTCCTCTGCAGCCGTGCCTCTGACGGACAGGTTCAGCTAAGTGACAACCCAAAAACTGACAACACTATACAGGTCTACCAAGATGGGGACGAGGGCAATATCGAAGACGTTCCCACGAACAACCGTCTGACTGATGATCAACCATTTGAACCAATGAAATAAAAATAAAAAAGCAAATAATTAAAGTGCAACAGTAAAATAAGATAACAGTAGGGAGGCTATATACAGGGGGTACCGGTACCAAACTGAATGAGATGGGAGCCACCGTGGAGGAACTGAAGGGAGACGACAGAGAGAGACCGAAGGTGGCCTTCTCAGCCTCGCTGTCTGAATCCAAAGGACCAAATAGTGATGATGTCATCCTGGTCTACAAACATGTCTTCAACAATGTTGGTGACACTTACAGTCCGGTGACGGGTAACTTTAGAGCACCGGTTAATGGAGTCTACTATTTCACATACACTTCCTTTACAGCCTCTAGCGAGAACAGAAGAGTGTTGCTGTATAAAAATACACATCTAATGGTGACTGTGACCGATGGTGATGAAACAGATGGAGAGGACAGGGGTTCCAATGGTGTCACACTGCAGTTGGAAGAAGGAGATGTAGTCTGTACTCATCTTGCAGCAGGACACCATGTCTTTGATGATCGGGCTCAGCACACCACCTTCACTGGCTTTCTGCTCTTCACTTAGAAAACTGGTTCTTCTTCTGTTTCTGCTTCTATGACATACAGTCCTCCGTGACAACATGAGAAGAAATACATGAAAAGCGTGACTTACTGATCTTCAGTTAGAAAGTACACTCTTCTTCTTTCTCAGATCTGCACTTTGTAGGGCAGTAATTTAAGATTTGATGGCATACTATATTATAATAACTAGAAGGGACGAATGCACAACTGATTGTGAAAACTAGACGTTGAGGACAATATGAAAATCCTATGTTATCTTTTATGTTCGCTGATGATAAAGAATGCAATGTGACATCATCTGAAGACAAGGGTCACCTTGATCAAAGTATCTGCTCTTATCTATTTCCTAACAATAAAATAGATCTAACAATTGAATTGTCATTATTTGAAATAGTACCAGTAAATATCACAACAGATTGTAGTATGGTGTGTTCACTTCTTTCAGAAGTGAAAACATAGTTTGCAGTGGTCTCTACATCACACAGCTTTTATAAGACTTGAACTGCTGTGAATAAATCAAGGACTAATTCAAGCTCAAGACACTGTCTTATATAAAGACCTTACATAGGAACATAACCCATTCAGACCTACAGTAGATATACATTTGGTTTTACAGTAATAACCTGCTACTCCTTGTAGCTACCACATGTTGGCTCACTTCAGCACAAACCACACATCAAGCTCCCAGGCATGAAAAATCCATTTTCTCCTGAGCTCTATGCAGCCAGGCGTAATGTCAGTGTAACGCCTCGATCACACCTACAGCGTCATGGCGTTCTGGTACACCAGAAGTACATTTATTTCCAATGGAACGCTGCGTTAGCACTGCAGCATTGAGTTGCAGAGTCAGTTGCAGTGTGTTCTGTGTTCTGTGTTCTGCGTTCTGTGTTCTGCGTTCTGTGTTCTGCGTTCTGCGTTCTGCGTTCTGTGTTCTGTGTTCTGTGTTCTGCGTTCTGCATTCTGTGTTCTGCGTTCTGTGTTCTGCGTTCTGTGTTCTGCGTTCTGCGTTCTGCGTTCTGCGTTCTGTGTTCTGTGTTCTGCGTGGTGCAGCAAACTGTAGACTTGACAGAAATAGTAGCAAAAGGTGAATGTTTTATTTTACACATATCCAGTAAAAAGGTTTGACTGCAGAATTTATTCCAGAGCATTTTTGCAGTGACGCTATTGGTCTGATCGAGGCGTTATACTTCTTATGGTAATTACACCCTGTTGGTGAGGAACGTTAAGAACAACAAACTGGTCCCTTGGTTTCATCTTAAGACTTGCCAATGATGTGTACAAAATGCCACCCTATTCCCTATATAGTGCACTACTTTTCACTGGTCAAAAGTAGTGCACTACAGGAAATAGGGGTGCCATTTGGGATACATACAGACTCTCTGACGTTCTAAGCATAGAGGAGAGGAGAGGAGAGGGGAGGAGAGGGGAGGAGAGGAGAGGAGAGGAGAGGAGAGGAGAGGAGAGGAGAGGAGAGGAGAGGAGAGGAGAGGAGAGGAGAGGAGAGGAGAGGAGAGGAGAGGAGAGGAGAGGAGATGACCCAAATCGATTGGCTGTGGCCTGCGATACATATCTAAAAATCATCCACTGGAAGTCTTGGATTAGCTGGTTCTGTGTTTCTACATCAGTAGCAGTAAGGACTTGCTGGTCCACCAGTGTTGACAGTGTCATTGGCTTTGTGGCATTGCTACAGGACATCACAGTGACCGTCAAAGGGAAATAAAGAGTCTTTGATTTCTATACATTCAGTGGTCTGCCAGCTATGTGCCAGCAGTATTATTGTACAGTCAATGGAGGAAATGCTTGGGTGGCATCCTATGGAAAATATCTATGTGCCTCAGAGTGCCCTGTGGGTACTTGGCTTCCGGAATGCCAGCCAGGGCCCCAATGACTGACAGGGGTCCAGAACATTCTAATCTAGGACATTAGTTATATTTCAATAGCGTCTAGTGGTCCTCATGTCTCAGTGTATGAGATGGAAGACAGTGGGGTGCAACTATATCAGTATATCACATATTCTCAAAATTCACTCAAATAAACCAATCAACAAAATGAGTGCCATAGAGCCCAATCTATAAACCCAGCTCTTTGCCAAAACGCGATCCTATCTGTGAAATGTGTGCTTTCACACAGAGAGACAGTGCTTGGAGACATACAGTGAGGGAAGAAAGTATTTGATCCCCTGCTGATTTTGTACGTTTGCCCACTGACAAAGACATGATTAGTCTATAATTTTAATGGTAGGTTTATTTGAACAGTGAGAGACAGAATAACAACAAAAAAATCCAGAAAAATGCATGTAAAAAATGTTATAAATTGATTTGCATTTTAATGAGGGAAATAAGTATTTGACCCCTCTGCAAAACATGACTTAGTACTTGGTGGCAAAACCCTTGTTGGCAATCACAGAGGTCAGACGTTTCTTGTAGTTGGCCACCAGGTTTGCACACATCTCAGGAGGGATTTTGTTCCACTCCTCTTTGCAGATCTTCTCCAAGTCATTAAGGTTTCGAGGCTGACCTTTGGCAACTCGAACCTTCAGCTCCCTCCACAGATTTTCTATGGGATTAAGGTCTGGAGACTGGCTAGGCCACTACAGGACCTTAATGTGCTTCTTCTTGAGCCACTCCTTTGATGCCTTGGCCATGTGTTTTGGGTCATTGTCATGCTGGAATACCCATCCACGACCCATTTTCAATGCCCTGGCTGAGGGAAGGAGGTTCTCACCCAAGATTTGACGGTACATGGCCCCGTCCATCGTCCCTTTGATGCGGTGAAGTTGTCCTGTCCCCTTAGCAGAAAAACACCCCCAAAGCATAACGTTTCCACCTCCATGTTTGACGGTGGGGATGGTGTTCTTGGGGTCATAGGCAGCATTCCTCCTCCTTCAAACACGCGAGTTGAGTTGATGCCAAAGAGCTCGATTTTGGTTTCATCTGACCACAACACTTTCACCCAGTTCTCCTCTGAATCATTCAGATGTTCATTGGCAAACTTCAGACGGCCATGTATATGTGCTTTCTTGAGCAGGGGGACCTTGCGGGCGCTGCAGGATTTCAGTCCTTCACGGCGTAGTGTGTTACCAATTGTTTTCTTGGTGACTATGGTCCCAGCTGCCTTGAGATCATTGACAAGATCCTCCCGTGTAGTTCTGGGCTGATTCCTCACTGTTCTCATGATCATTGCAACTCTACGAGGTGAGATCTTGCATGGAGCCCCAGGCCGAGGGAGATTGACAGTTCTTTTGTGTTTCTTCCATTTGCGAATAATCGCAACTGTTGTTACCTTCTCACCAAGCTGGTTGGCGATGGTCTTGTAGCCCATTCCAGCCTTGTGTAGGTCTACAATCTTGTCCCTGAAATCCTTGGAGAGCTCTTTGGTCTTGGCCATGGTGGAGAGTTTGGAATCTGATTGATTGCTTCTGTGGACAGGTGTCTTTTATACAGGTAACAAACTGAGATTAGGAGCACTCCCTTTAAGAGTGTGCTCCTAATCTCAGCTCGTTACCTGTATAAAAGACACCTGGGAGCCAGAAATCTTTCTGATTGAGAGGGGGTCAAATACTTATTTCCCTCATTAAAATGCAAATCAATTTATAACATTTTTGACATGCGTTTTTCTGGATTTTGTTGTTGTTATTCTGTCTCTCACTGTTCAAATAAACCTACCATAAAAATTATAGACTGATCATTTCTTTGTCAGTGGGCAAACGTACAAAATCAGCAGGGGATCAAATACTTTTTTCCCTCACTGTATACAGCATAGACGGAGACACAGTCTCAGGGTCAAGAGAGATCTGCTGTAGCGCTACGCTATGCTACCTCCAGGGCTAGATCTCCAGTCTAGTGCTACGCTATGCTACCTCCAGGGCTGGATCTCCAGTCTAGTGCTACGCTATGCTACCTCCAGGGCTAGATCTCCAGTCTAGCGGTCCTATGCTACCTCCAGGGCTGGATCTCCAGTCTAGTGCTACGCTATGCTACCTCCAGTGCTGGATCTCCAGTCTAGTGCTACGCTATGCTACCACCAGGGCTAGATCTCCAGGCTAGCGGTCCTATGCTACCTCCAGGGCTAGATCTCCAGTCTAGTGCTACGCTAGGCTACCTACCTCCAGGGCTGGATCTCCAGTCTAGCGCTACGCTAGCCTATCCTACCTCTAGGGCTGGATCTCCAGTCAAGTGCTATGCTAGGCTATGCTACCTCCAGGGCTGGATCTTCAATCTAGCGGTACTCTATGCTATGCTACCTCCAAGGCTAGCTCCAGTCAGCCAGTCAGTCAGGGAGCCAGACGGAGGAGAAAGCCCAGGGAGGTGAGGTGGTACCCAGGGGAGGGAGATCTGGCAGCGGGGTGAGCAGCCTCCCAGCTCAGCTTCTCCCTGAAGGCTATCTCTGGAGCCCAGAGCTCATTCTGTATAACGAGCTGTATACTGCCTCACACATACTGGGGGGAAAAAACCTCTCTGTTTTTCTCTCTCTCTCTCTCTCTCTCTCTCTCTCTCTCTCTCTCTCTCTCTCTCTCTCTCTCTCTCTCTCTCTCCTCTCTCTCTCTCTCTCTCTCTCTCTCTCTCTCTCTCTCTCTCTCTCTCTCTCTCTCTCTCTCTCTCTCTCTCTCTCTCTCTCTCTCTCTCTCTCTCTCTGTGCACATGAACACAAACAGCGGCAAATAAAAAGCAAATAAAAAGAAACACAAAGCAACAAACAGCAGCTAACTGCAGCTGGCTGAGTATTTACTGCCGTTAACTCTCCCCCTCCTTCCCTAACACCACAAAACCCTGTGGCGCTGTCCCTCGGCGGGGAAAACTCATGAACCGTGTGTTTGTGTGAGGGGGGTCTGTAGGGAGGGCCTGGGGGTGTGGGGTGTTAAGGCGGTCCAGCTGTGTGTCCCAGGGTGCTTTGCAGTTGTGGTAAGGATGGGGGGAGGAAGAGATGGAGGAAGGGAGGGAGGGAAGGAGGGGAAGAAGAACAAGAGGGGAGAGAAAAGGAGGGAGCGAGAGAGAGAGTAAGAGGGAGGGAGAGACAGTGAGAAGGAGAGAGAAAAGAAGCGAGCTGTGAGATCAATGGTTCGTCAGCTCTGACAGGTCTCTGTGGTGAGGTGTCTGTGTGAGCAGCCTGCTGTATATCATTACTGCAGCTATAGTCTACTGCTGCTGTGCGTCTCTCTCTCCCCATCTATCTGTCTGTCTGTCTGACTGCCTGTCTGTCTGCCTGTCTGACTGTCTATCTGTCTGTCTGACTGCCTGTCTGACTGTCTGACTGTCTATCTGTCTGTCCTGACTGCCTGTCTGACTGTCTGCTTGCCTGTCTGACTGTCTGTCTGCTTGCCTGTCTGACTGTCTGCTTGCCTGTCTGACTGTCTGTCTGCTTGCCTGTCTGACTGTCTGTCTGCTTGCCTGTCTGACTGTCTGCTTGCCATGTCTGACTGTCTGTCTGCTTGCCTGTCTGACTGTCTGTTTGTCTGTCTCTGTATGTCTGCTTGCCAGTCTGACTGTCTGCTTGCCTGCCTGGTCTGTCTATCTATCTGTCTATCTGTCTATCTGTCTATCTGTCTGCTTGTCTGTCTGTCTGTCTGTCTGTCTGTATGTCTGTCTGTCTGTCTGTCTGTCTGTCTGTCTGTATGTCTGTCTGTCTGTCTGTCTGTCTGCCTGTCTGCCTGTCTGTCTGTCTGTCTGTCTGTCTGTCTGTCTGTCTGTCTGTCTGACACACCAACATGCATGGACACATAAAAAAAACATACTACATGTACACATATTCACAGTTCTCCTTCACGTTTTATTTTTCTGTCTATCCAGCATTCTCTCCCCTCCACCCCACCTTCTCCCTCCCCCTCTCCATCCCCTCCCTCCCTCCCCCTCCTCCCCCTCTCCATCCCCTCCCTCCCTCCTTCCCCTCCTCCCCTCCTCCCCCTCTCCATCCCCTCCCTCCTCCCCCTCCTCCCCCTCTCCATCCCCTCCCTCCTTCCCCTCCTCCCCTCCTCCCCTCCTCCCCTCCCTCCTCCTCCCTCTCCTCCCGCTTCTCATGTTGGTTTCTCTCTGCATGACATATGTTTTCCTGCTCTCTCTACAGCAACCTAACCTCTCTCTCTCTCTCTCTCTTCCTCTCTCGCTCTCTCTCTCTCTCTCTCTCTCTCTCTCAATTCAATTCAAAGGGCTTTATTGGCATGGGAAACATATGTTTACATTGCCAAAGCAAGTGAAATATATATTTTTTTAAAAGAAGTGAAATAAACAATGAAAAATTAACAGTAAACAATACACTCACAAAAGTTCCAATGGAATAAAGACATTTCAAATGTCATATTATGTCTATATGTGTTCTACATTAATATGGATTGTATTTACAATGGTGTCTTCCCGAGTGGCGCAGTGGTCTAAGGCACTGCATTGCAGTGCTAACTGTGCCACTAGAGATCCTGGTTCGAATCCAGGCTCTGTCGTAGCCGGCCGAGACCGGGAGACATGGGGCGGCGCACAATTGTCCAAGGTAGGGGAGGGTTTGGCTGGCAGGGATGGCGTTTGCAATGCCAGGGTTGTGGGTTTGATTCCCATGGGGGGCCTGTATGAAAAAAATAATGTATGCACTCACTAACTGTGAATTGCTCTGGATAAGAGTGTCTGCTAAATGACTGAAATGTGTTTGTTCTTCACTGGTTGCCCTTTTCTTGTAGCAACAGGTCACAAATATTGCTGCTGTGATGGCACACTGTGGTTTTTCACCCAATAGATATAGACATGTTTTTGAATTCTTTGGGAATCTGTGTAATCTGAGGGAAATATGTGTCTCTAATGTGGTCATACATTTGGCAGGAGGTTAGGAATTGCAGCTCAGTTTCCACCTCATTTTGTGGGCAGTGTGCACATAGCCTGACTTCTCTTGAGAGCCAGGTCTGCCTACGGCGGCCTTTCTCAATAGCAAGACTATGCTCACTGAGTCTGTACATAGTCAAAGCTTTCCTTAAGTTTGGGTCAGTCACAGTGGTCAGGTATTCTGCCACTGTGTACTCTCTGTTTAGGGCCAAATAGCATTCTATTTGCTGTTTTTTGGTTAATTCTTTCCAATGTGTCAAGTAATTCTCTTTTTGTTTTCTCACGTTTTGGTTGGGTCTAACTGTGTTGCTGTCCTGTTGCTGTGATGGCTTTGTTATGAAAGGTTTGGGAATCGCTTCCTTTTAGGTGGTTGTAGAATTTAACGACTCTTTTCTGGATTTTGATAATTAGCAGGTATCAGCCTAATTCTGCTCTGCATGCATTATTTGGTGTTTTACACTGAGGATATTTTAGTCCCATTTTGTGAATTCTTGGTTGGTGAGCGGACCCCAGACCTCACAACCATAAAGGGCAATGGGTTCTATAACTGATTCAAGTATTTTTAGCCAGATCCTAATTGCTATGTCAAATTTTATGTTCCTTTTGATGGCATAGAAGGCCCTTCTTGCCTTGTCTCTAAGATCATTCACAGTTTTGTGGAAGTTAGCCCCCCCCCCCCCCCCCCATCTGTCTCTCTCTCTCTCTAGCTCTTAATTCAATTGAAGGGCTTTATTGGCATGGAAAACATATGTTAACATTGCCAAAGCAAGTGAAATAGATAATAAACAAAGTGAAATAAACAATAAAAAATGAACAGTAAACATTACACTCACAAAAGTTCCAAAGGAATAGAGACATTTCAAATGTCATATTATGTCTATGTTGTAATGATGTGCAAATAGTTAAAGTACAAAAGGGAAAATAAATCAACATAAATATGGGTCTCTCTCTCTCTCAATTAAATTCAATCTCTCCCATTCTATGTCTTCCTCTTTTTGTTCCCTGCCTCTTCCTCCCCTCCCCTCTCCTCTCCTCTCCTCTCCTCTCCTCTCCTCTCCTCTCCTCTCCTCTCCTCTCCTCTCCTCTCCTCTCCTCTCCTCTCCTCTCCTCTCCTCTCCTCTCCTCTTCACCCTCTCCTCTCCTCTACACACCCTCCTCCCCTCCTCTCCACCCTCCCTCTACATCCTCTCCTCTCCTCTCCTCTCCTCTCCTCTCCTCTCCTCCCAACTCTACCCTTCCATCTGCCCTCTTCCTCTCCTCTCCTCTCCTCTCCTCTCCTCTCCTCTCCTCTCCTCTCCTCTCCTCTCCTCTCCTCTCCTCTCCTCTCTACTCTACCCTTCCATCTGCCCTCTCCTCTCCTCTCCTCTCCTCTCCTCTTCCTCTCCTCTCCTCTCCTCTCCTCTCCTCTCCTCTCCTCTCCTCTCCTCTCTCTCCTCCTCTCCTCTCCTCTCCTCTTCCATCTGCCCTCTCCTCTCCTCTCCTCTCCTCTCCTCTCCTCTCCTCTCCTCTCCTCTCCTCTCCTCTCCTCTCCTCTCCTCTCCTCTCCTCTCATCTCCTCCCAACTCTACTCTACCATCTGCCCTCTTCCTCTCCTCTCCTCTCCTCTCCTCTCCTCTCCTCTCCTCTCCTCCCAACTCTACTCTACCATCTGCTCTCTTCCTCTCCTCTCCCTCTCCTCTCCTCTCCTCTCCTCTCCTCTCCTCTCCTCTCCTCTCCTCTCCTCTCCTCTCCTCTCCTCTCCTCTCCTCTCAACTATACTCTACCCTTCCATCTCTCCTCTCCTCTCCTCTCCTCTCCTCTCCTCTCCTCTCCTCTCCTCTCCTCTCCTCTCCTCTCCTCTCCTCTCCTCCCAACTCTACTCTACCATCTGCCCTCTCCTCTCCTCTCCTCTCCTCTCCTCTCCTCTCCTCTCCTCTCCTCTCCTCTCTCCTCTCCTCTCCTCTCCTCTCCTCTCCTCTCCTCTCCTCTCCTCTCCTCTCCTCTCCTCTCCTCTCCTCTCCTCTCCTCTCCTCTCCTCTCCTCTCCTCCCAACTCTACTCTACCATCTGCCCTCTTCCTCTCCTCTCCTCTCCTCTCCTCTCCTCTCCTCTCCTCTCCTCTCCTCTCCTCTCCTCTCCTCTCCTCTCCTCTCCTCTCCTCTCCTCTCCTCCCAACTCTACTCTACCCTTCCATCTGCCCTCTTCCTCTCCTCTCCTCCCACTCTCTCCTCCCTCATTGTTTCTCTCCTCCACTATTTGTCCCACCTTGCTCCCACTTCACCTCTCCTCCCTTCCCTTCCCTTCCTCTTCTCTGCCTCCTTCCCCTCCTTCCCCTCCTTCCCCTCCTGCTCTCTTCCTCCTCCTCCTCCTCCTCCCTCTGTTTTCTCTTTCTCTCTATACTCTTTTCTCTCTGGCTGGCTGTAGATGAGTCATGCAAGTGGTGCTGTGAGGTGGGAGCACCTCTCTCTCTCTCGCTCTCTCTCTCTCTTGCTCTCCCTTTTCGTTTCCCTCCCTCCCTGCCAAACCCATATGGCTTTCTCCTTCTTTCTCACTGACTGCACAGGAAACCATAAACAGGCCGTTCTGGCCTCACATCACTCCCTGTCAATGTGTAGTGTGTGTCTGTGTGTGTTAATGGTGTTACAGGGCCGGAGCTATTGGAGACACAGTAGGGCCCACAGCTAGAAAAGAAGAGCTACTTTATTCTGGACTAAATAGTCGTCTGAACTCAGTGGTTGATGGTGTTTGTGTGTCTGTAGAGAGGATTCCTGTTCCTGCTGTTCTCCTTTTTCCAACCATCCCTGTGTGTCCTGAGGCAGAGAAGAGTAGAGAACTGCCGTGTGATAACTAGGTTGTTTCCCTGAGGTCCTGTTCTGTGTCATGTGATTCAAGTGCTAGAACTCCAATTCAGCTATTCTACATCTCTCCTTCCAGTTGACCTTTTATATGTTCCCTCTCCTCCCAGTTGACCTTTTATATGTTCCCTCTCCTTCCAGTTGACCTTTTATATGTTCCCTCTCCTTCCAGTTGACCTTTTATATGTTCCCTCTCCTCCCAGTTGACCTTTTATATGTTCCCTCTCCTTCCAGTTGACCTTTTATATGTTCCCTCTCCTCCCAGTTGACCTTTTATATGTTCCCTCTCCTTCCAGTTGACCTTTTATATGTTCTCTCTCCTTCCAGTTGACCTTTTATATGTTCCCTCTCCTTCCAGTTGACCTTTTATATGTTCCCTCTCCTTCCAG
>NW_028166858.1:0-10342 GCF_964263955.1 Coregonus lavaretus
TTCACTGTACTCTCTCTCTTTCTCCCTCTCTCTCTCTACTTCTTGTCCCCCTCTCTTTCTTACTGTACTCTCGCTCTCTCTTCCTCTCTCCTTCCCTCCCTCTCTCTGTCCTTGTCAGTAATGAGTGCTTGCACAGCGGGCTTTACCGAGGAGCTTGCCCTCCCTTCATGAAAATTGTACTCTCAGCCTGTAAATATCCTCTGACCTAAATGAGATTTCTTTACTGCTTCTATTGCTTTATCACAGTGGACAAGATGGCTATTGGAGTTATTTCCATAAAAGTAGGCTATAGTGGATTTTCATTGGCCTTTCTGAACAGTGATTTTTAATTCAGATTTTGGAGACCTATACTTGGTGTGCAGGCATTTGTTGCAGCCCAGAATTAACTTCAGCTGATTTCACCAATCAAGGGTTTGATGATTATCTATTACCAGTTTATCTAGTTGTGTTAGTGATGGACTATGAACAATGTGCACACCATAGATCTCCAGAAGGTTAGGGAAGGAAGAGAAAGAGGTGGGGAGCAGAGAAAAACAAGTAGTTAAGAGAGATATAAAGAGAGAAAACAAAAACACAAGAATAACTCTGTGGAACAGACAAGGTGTCTGCGCCGCTTCCTCCACCACAGTAGATCAGGGTTAGTAATCACCTCTGGACGAGTGGAGAGGAAATACACACACACACACACACACACACACACACACACACACACACACACACACACACACACACAACCACAGACAGAGATAAATCCACTAGTGTGCCTGGCTGTTGGCTGATTAAACAAGTATGAGATGAATGGGCTTAACCCACGCAGCCGACTGTCCTCTCTATAGCTGTGACTGTGAGTTACAGTTGTGTGTTTGTTCGCTTGTAAGGAGCTGTAAACATTCTGTCTGTGTGGTAGGTAGCTGTTACCAGTCTGTCTGTGTGGTAGAGTGTCTCTTTAGCTGCTGTGCTGGAGATACGGATGAATTAAACGGAACAACTGACAATACATTATAAAGCATTTTTCATTTGTTTCATTCCAATCTATCTCCTGAATGGTCTGGATTAAAAGACAAATGACCTTACATCTATTGTCTTTGGTGAATCTGTCTAAAAGTGATTTGGTGTTGTGGTCAGTCATTGGTGTCGGAGTTTGACTTGTACAGTACAACAGGGTACTTGTTGAGTTTAGACTATCCTCAGGAAACATATACAGCAAAGTTCATTGGTGTCGTTCCAGTCACCAGACATCCTCTGATGACCTATCACAACATACAACAGGGTTGTTCAACTCATCAGTCATCAGCAGCTGACCTGTGGTAACACTACGTTGTGTTGTTTAAATCATCAGTCATCAGCAGCTGACCTGTGGTAACACTACATTGTGTTGTTTAAATCAGTCATCAGCAGCTGGCCTGTGGTAACACTACATTGTGTTGTTTAAATCAGTCATCAGCAGCTGACCTGTGGTAACACTACATTGTGTTGTTTAAATCATCAGTCATCAGTAGCTGACCTGTGGTAACACTACGTTGTGTTGTTTAAATCATCACTGATCCCTGGCTCACCTATTAGCAGCGACTGTAATGAGACTTAATCATGCTACGGTCTGTAGGAGACTAGGAGACACCATAGCTCTCCACTCCCTTCACCTCCAATGAACCAGCACATCCATCACACATTACAACACTTCCACTCAATTTATGGCAGTCTCATTCAATTACGCTCCAGAATAAACTGGAAATAATCAATGTTTCCTCATTAATTAAAACCTCCAGTTATGAAAATAAGAGGTGAACCTGAGTTTTTTTGTGCTCTTTAATGCTTACCAGATGGCTGTGATACACACACACACACACACACACACACACACACACACACACACACACACACACACATAGGCAAGAGGGTGCACACACACACACACACACACACACACAGTTTCCACACCCTAGCTCAACACCTGGTGAATGAGATCAGAGGGAAGACCAACACAGTGCTCAGGAGGAAGGTGTGTGTCTCTCTCTGTGTGTGTGTGTGTGTGTGTGTGTGTGTGTGTGTGTGTGTGTGTGTGTGTGTGTGTGTGTGTGTGTGTGTGTGTGTGTGTGTGTGTGTGTGTGTGTGTGTGTGTGTGTGTGTGTATGTGTGTGTGTGTGTGTGTGTGTGTGTACTTAGGAGGGAGTAAGAGGAGCACTCCGTCATAGATTAATACAGCAACAGTAAACCACTCCTGTTCCTGTGTGAGCAATTAGAGAGAGAGTGTACAAGGGCCAAGACATCTATTGTGTTGGCATGAATACACACACACATAATATACACAATACATGTTCAAACACACACACATAATATACACAATACATGTTCAAACACATACACAAAAGCTGCAGAACATACGCACATCCTAGTACTTCTTGCAGGTGCTGGAGCTGTAGGTGTTCATCGGGAATCCATATCCCAGGTGAGGTTAGAAGGTCCTCTATATAGGGGCATTACTCAGTGACATCACTTCCTGAAACAGGTGGTAAAAAGTAGCCGCACACAAGCCTAAGATCACCATGCGCAATGTAAAGCGTCGGCTGGAGTGGTGTAAAGCTCGCCGCCATTGGACTCTGGAGCAGGGGAAACGCGTTCTCTGGAGTGATGAATCACGCTTCACCATCTGGCAGTCCGACGGACGAATCTGGGTTTGGCGGATGCCAGGAGAACGCTACCTGCCCGAATGCCTAGTGCCAACTGTAAAGTATGGTGGAGGAGGAATAATGGTTCAGGGTTGTTTTTCATGGTTCGGGCTAGGTCCCTTAGTTCCACTGAAGGGAAATCTTAATGCTATAGCATACAATGACAACTTTGAGGTAACAGTTTGGGGAAGGCCCTTTCCTGTTTAAGCATTACACAGGCACAACACACTGTCTCCTCTTGGCCTTAACGAGTTCGACTTAAAACCGTCTTTATAGTTCCAAAATGTCTAACTTATTGTGATTTTAAAAAAAATCCTAATTGAATATTGTGCATGTACACTACAGTATATATACAAAAGTATGTGGACACCCCTTTAAATTAGTAGATTTGGCTATTTCAGCCACACCCGTTGCTGACAGGTGTATAAAATCGAGCACACAGCCATGCAATCTCCATAGACAAACATTGGCAGTAGAATGGCTCATACTGAAGAGCTCAGTGACTTTCAATGTGGCACCGTCATAGGATGCCACCTTTCCAACAAGTCAGTTCACCAAATTTCTGCCCTGCTAGAGCTGCCCCAGTCAACTGTAAGTGATGTTATTGTGAAGTGGAAACGTCTAGGAGCAACAACGGCTCAGCAGCAAAGTGGTAGGCCACACAACGGGACCACTGAGTGCTGAAGCGCGTAGCGAGTAAAAATCGCCTGTCCTCAGTTGCAACACTCACTACCGAGTTCCAAACTGCCTCTGGAAGCAACGTCAGCACAATAACTGTTAGTCGGGAGCTTCATGAAATGGGTTTCCATTGCCGAGCAGCCACACACAAGCGTAAGATATCCATACGCAATGCCAAGCGTCGGCTGGAGTGGTGTAAAGCACACCGCCATTGGACTCTGGAGCAGTGGAAACTCGTTCTCTGGAGTGATGAATCACACTTCACCATCTCAGAGAACTAATAGGATGTCCAGCTTGTACAAAATGAACAGCAACCAGGTTTTTTGTCGCACCTGTCCGTATATTGCTGTGGTGCTCACTGATCCGGGTCTTAAGGCTTCTATGGGTTTTCCCTATGTAAGACAGACCACAGGGACATTTCAACATGTAAACAACATTGGTGGACATGCAGTTAATCAGGCCTTTGATCTTAAATCTTTGGGGGACATTGAGAGAAAACTTCTTCAAAGGGAATCTTTCTGGATCCACAGGCTCAACACACTGTCTCCTATTGGCCTTAAAGAGGAGTTCAACTTAAAACCGTTTATATAGTTTGAAAATGTCAAAATTCTAATTGAATATTGTGTATATATATATATATATATATATATATATTACTGTAAACATAGATCACATTCCTTGTGTATGGTCATATATTTTGATACATTGAATGTTGATATTGTGAACCTATGTTATATATCTTTACCTCCTGTACAGGAAGTAATGTCACTGAGTTCTGCCCCTATATATAGCACCTTCCACCCCCACCTGGGATATGGATGGCTGATGAAGTCCTAAGGGTTGAAATGTTGTTAAAATACAAACACACACACAAGCACAAAGAACTAAACTTATCGTCTGCAGACTCTCTCCTAAACACATGCACAGACAAACACACACAAACTCCCTCATATTTGCAAGGGAGCAGCTACTCTTCCTGGGGTCCAGCAAAATTAAGACAGTTATACATTTTACAAACATTACAATACATTCATAACACATTTCACAATATATTAAGTGTGTGCCCTCAGGTCTCTACTCTACTACCACATACACTATCAATAACACAAAATCCATGTGTGTTACAGGAGGGGGTCGCAGTTCCGGAGCGACCCACTAGGTGTCATCCTCCGACCACCTTAGGCACCTCCTCACTCACAGTCGAGACTAATCATCATCCTATTGGTGTCACCTGTGTCTATCGGTTCACCTCTGTATTTATGCACTCACTTCCCTGTGTTCCCTTGCTCAGTTTTCTCTGCTAGTTTCTCTATGTCCAGCAGTACTACTCAGTGTCTAATCGGAGATCTATGTACAGGTACGTGAGAAGTGTTCTCCCTGTTTCGTTATTTGTTTCAGTCGTAGGTAATATTTCGTATTTTGGCTGTCAGAAGGTTTTTGGAGACTTATTTGCTCCACCTTTCTTTTATCGTGTTAAGTCCGTTATTTTGTATTTTGGCTTCGGGACCACCAGTAAAGATCCTTGTTTCACCATCTCTGCCTACTGCCTACTGTACACCTCACCCCAACCCTTACACGTGTACATGTGTGTATGTTGTCTTGTGTTTGTATGCATGTGTCTATGTTTGTGTTGCTTCACAGTTCCCGCTTTTCCATAAGGTGTATTGTTATCTGTTTTTTAAATCTAATTTTACTGCTGGCATGAGTTACTTGATGTGGAATAGAGTTCCATGTAGTCATGGCTCTATGTAGTACTGTGCGCCTCCCATAGTCTGTTCTTGACTTGGGGACTGTGAAGAGATCTCTGGTGGCATGTCTTGTGGGGTATGCATGTGTGTCCGAGCTGTGTGCCAGTAGTTCAAACATACACATATCTACCCAGCATGTGCACAGTCCGTATCTACCCAGCATGTGCACTGCATTAAATAGTATGATTTCTCCTTTGCAGCTCAGCCCAGCCTATCTCTCTCAGCCCAGCCCTATCTCTCTCAGGCTCTGTGTAGCACTGACAGCCTTCATATCTCCCAGTGAGAGATAGATAGCAGGCCCTGTTTCCTGATGTGAATAAACTCAGTCAGCTCTGTGCATTATCACTACTGACTCCACAGCGTTAGTATGTCACTGTTAACATAGCCTAGCCTAGCGTCCTGCCTGCTGCCCAGTACTGTTAGCTTAGCCTAGCATCCTGCCTGCTGCCCAGTACTGTTAGCTTAGCCTAGCGTCCTGCCTGCTGCCCAGTAGGCTACTGGTAGCTTAGCTTAGCCTATCGGCCTGCCTGCTGCCCAGTAGTGATAGCGCTGTGGGGTTTTTAATAGGACCAGGCAGTAGTGTGTAGCTGCTGAGGAATGGTAGGGAAACAGCCCTGAGGGTTTCAGTGTGGTGGCTGAGAGCCTTAAGCTGGAGGTCTACCCTGTCCACCGGGACCTCCTGGGGAGCCTGGGGCCCTGGCCAAAATAGCCTTCTGCTGGCCAGAGATGGACTAGCTAAACACACAAAGACATACACAGACACACACACAGATTGCAGTAGCAGTTGGAGGAGTAGAGTGGTAATGGATGGGCCACGCTGGTCGCTCCCCGCTGATGATATGGCTTTATCAGAGGTGTGAGGAGCTCGTCCCTGACAGACACCCCTCTGACCATAAATCCCCCCTGACTGGCCCACAGCCAACACACCACACCACAGCCCAGCACACAGCCCAGCCTGGCAATCAGAGGCTGCCAGAAAGAGAAAGTGAGAGAGGTGTGGGTGGAGAGATATAGGAGAGCGGGAGAAAGAGAGAGGGGTGGAAGGGGAGAGATATAGGGGAGCGGGAGAAAGAGAGAGGGGTGGAAGGGGAGAGATATAGGGGAGCAGGAGAAAGAGAGAGGGGTGGAAGGGGAGAGATATAGGGGTTGTGAGAGGAGCGATAGGGAGGGGAAGGTATAGAGAGAAAGACAGGGAAGAGAGAGATTGGCAATTTGAGAAAGGGCAGAGAGAGAGAGTAGGGGTGGGGGACATAGAAGAGGGAGTGTTGGAGAGAGGATTGACATAGGGAGAGGGAGGAGAGAAAGAGAGACAGAGACAGCAGTAGAGAGAGAAGGGGTGGGGGGGATGCTAACAAAACTCACCTCAAGGTGCCCTGCAGCTCAGAAGAGAGAAAGAGGAGGAAATAAAGGAAGTGTCAGCAGAAACCAGGAAGAGGGGAGAGGGGCGTTGGTGAAACTAATAATAATGAAATACATGCCAGGAAGAACAGTAGCTAGTGTAGTGCTACTGAAATGTGTGTCTACAGTACCTCTAGAGAACAATATGAAGCTAACTATAAAACAGAAAGCGTTGACAACAGTCTACAGGGAAAACATGCCATTATCAAGTTACAGTCAACACACCTGCATACACATATTACATTTGTTTAATATTTCCTTGATTTGAAAACAGCTTTCTGATCAGAGAAGTAAACTCTTCATCCCTACTGACTTACAAGCAGATACAGACAATGGATAAGAGTGAAAACATTGTTAGGCCATTCCTGGGAACGAAGCAACACACGCACCTGCAGGCAAAACAAATTACCATGGAACAACTTTTAATTAGAAAACGTTTTGTTGTTGTTATCAAACTCACTCTTGCACCTTCAAATGTACCCACCGCTGCTATCCCACTTCCTCCCTTTTCACGCAACGAACCAAAGGTAATGACTTTGTGGCCCATTAAGACACAAGGGTACTCTAAGATATCAGGAAAGCTCCAAAGCGAGGTGTCACGAAGCCAGAGAAACAA
The DNA here is from genome assembly GCF_964263955.1 of Coregonus lavaretus. Taxonomy (NCBI): domain Eukaryota; kingdom Metazoa; phylum Chordata; class Actinopteri; order Salmoniformes; family Salmonidae; genus Coregonus; species Coregonus lavaretus. The sequence continues at coordinate 7,107 of NW_028166858.1, forward strand.
AAGCAGGCCTATTAGTAATGCCTCCCCGTCTGAACTGCTGCCAGGGTCCTCCGAGCCGGAGGTTGTTGCCTCTCTCAAGTGCCTGCACACAAACACCGGTCCTGATCCTGCAGGGATTTGTGTCAGACGTGTGCCCAGTCTTCTATTTAATTTAATTATTTAAAAATGGAAATGGGGCTCCCTGAAGAGCGGAGAGAGAAAGAGAGAGACAGAGGGAGGGAGCAGGAGTGAGAGAGAGAGGGGGAGATGGAGAGTGGGGGAGAGAGTGAAAGAGATACTGGAAAGAGAGTGAGAGGGAAAGAGAGAGAGAGCGAGAGGGAGAGAGAGAGGGAGAGAGAGAGAGAGAGAGAGAGAGAGAGAGAGAGGGAGAGGGAGAGAGAATATGAAAGAGAAAGTGATTAGAAGGTGTAGTGTGTTCGCGTGTTGTGGCTTTGAGTCCTTTTGAATGGTTGAATTACGTTGTAAAAGCACGGGTGTAAGGGTTGGTGTGAGGTGTGACCCAGGTGCGGGGCAGGATAGACAGTAGGCAGTTGGCAGAGATGGTGAAACAAGGTTCTTTTCTGGTGGTCCTGAAGCCAGGATACAAAATAACGGACTTAACACGATAAAAGAAAGGTGGAGCAAATAAGTCTCCAAAAACAGGCTGACAGCCAAAATACGAAATAGTAACTACGACTGAAATAATAATGAAACAGGGAGAACACTTCTCGAGTACCTGTACATACTTCTCCGATCAGACACAGATTAGTACTGCTGAGCATGGAGAAACTGAGCAAGGGAACACAGGGAAGTGACACCAATAGGATCATGATTAGTCCAGACTGTGAGTGAGGAGGTGCCTAAGGTTGTTGGAGGAGGACACCTAGTGCAACCCCCTCCTGTAACAGTGCCCCCCGAAATGAACTGCCCAAGCCGTTCACCTCAGCGCCTCAGCGACGGAATGTTGATATCAGCCCTGGGTCCAGAATGTCCCTCCTGGGCACCCTGGACCGCTCCTCCGGCCCATGACCCTCCCAGTCCACCAGAAATTGGAGACCCCTCCCCATCCGCCGGCAGTCCAGGATCCGGTCCACAGTAAAAGCCGGCTGCCCTCCGACGAGGCGCAGTGGGGGAACAGAACGAGGAGGGGGAGCCAGGGGACAGGTGGCGACGGATTTGAGGAGGGACACATGGAACGTGGGATGCACCCGCATGGTGGGGGGAAGTTGCAGGTGGTAGGCCATTAGATTGACTCGCCAGACCACTCTGAATGGCCCGACGAACCAGGGCGACAGCTTCCTGGACTCCAAGCGGAGGGGAAGATCCAGCGTGGAGAGCCACACCCTCTGTCCCGGGCAAAAAAACGGGGCCGGGCGACGCCTGCGGTTGGCCTGATGTTGAGACCTGACGAGGCCCGCTTAAGCGCCGCCTGTACCTGCCTCCAGGTGAGGCGACAGCGACTGATGTGGGCCTGGACCGACGGGGCCGCCGCCTCCTCCTCTTGCTATTGGCACTGGAAGGGGGACAGGCCGGTGGACGAACAGAGAAGGGTGTTGTGGGCGTACTCCGCCCACGCCAGTCGCTGACTCCACGTAGCTGGGTTGCTGGAGGCGTAGCACCTCAGCACCCCCTCCAGATCCTGGTTGACGCGCTCCATCTGCCTGTTCGACTGGGGATGGAAGCCGGAAGACAAGCTGACAGAGGCGCCGAGGCAGGTGGCGAACGCCTTCCAGAACCTGGAGGCGAACTGAGGGCCCCGAACCGACACCACATCTTGGGGAAGGCCGTGGACCCGGAAAATGTTCTGCGCCACCAACTTAGCTGTCTCCCGGGCCGACTGGAGTTTGAGAAGGGGAATGAAGTGGGCAGCATTCGAAAACCGGTCCACAACGACCAGGATTACTGTGTATCCATCAGAGGGGGGTAGGGTGGAAATGAAATCCATCAAGATGTGGGACCAGGGGCGCTTGGGGATAGGCAGGGGTCGGAGCAGCCCTGCCGCGGGCTGACGTAAGCTCTTTGTACACGCGCATACCGGGAAAACAGCCAGAACCTCCTACGCAGGAACTCCAACGTATTGGCGCCCCCCGGATGGCTGGTGAGGTCGGACGAGTGCACCCACTTAGCACGCCGCCTTGGGTACGTACATCCTCCCCAATGGACCTCCGCACGGATCGGGCTCCCGCTGTAGTGCTGCTCTGACCAGCCTATCGATTCCCCACGAAACTGTGGCAGCAATCAGGGTGTTGGGGACAATGGGGTCGTCCCTCTCCACCAGGCCCACGGACGGTATGAGATTCTGAACCGGAACCTGGTGAAGAACAACGCCCACCTGGCCTGGCGCGAGTTGAGCCTCTTGGCCCCCTGAATGTAGGCTAAGTTCTTATGGTCAGTCCATATGACGAATGGATGGGCGGCCCCCTCTAGCCAATGCCTCCACCCCCCCAGGGTTCCCCATGTCGTAATTCCACTCCGCCGGGGACAGCCGACAGGAGAAAAACGCGCAGGGGTGAGTCTTACCGTCCGTGAGGAACCGCTGGGACAGGATTGCTCCCACCGCAACGTCTGAAGCATCCACCTCCACAATGAACGGCAGGGACGGATCAGGATGCCCTAGGACCGGGGGCCGATGTAAAGCGCAGCTTAAGCGCATCAAATGCGTTCCCCGCTTCTGGGGTCCAGGCGAAGGAGCGCATGCTCGTCTGGGTGAGGGCTGTCAGGGGAGCGGCTAGGGAGCTAAAATTGCGAATAAATCGCCTATAAAAATTAGCAAACCCTAAAAACCGTTGTAGTTGCTTGAGGGAGGAAGGCTGGGGCCAATCCAGTACCGCGCTAACCTTGGCTTGGTCTATCCGTAGGTCCCCCTTGGTGACGATGAACCCCAGGAAGGTCTCTGTGCTTCTGGTGTTCACTCATGTCCTTTAAAAATATCAGGATGTCATCCAAATATACGAAGACGCTGTAGTCGAGGATGTCCCGGAGCACGTTGGCTAGACCGAACGGCATGACTAGGTACTTGTAATGCCCACTGGGTGTGTTAAAAGTCATCTTCCACTCGTCCCCCTCCCGAATCTTCACCAGGTTGTAGGCATTTCGTAAGTCCAGCTTGGTGAAGACCCGGGCTCCCTGCAACGACTCAAATGCCGTCGTCATCAGGGGGAGTGGGTAGCGGTAACACACGGGTCCCAAATTAGAATGGAGAAAGAGTTCGTAATGAACAATCTTTATAGAAATTGACAAGGAGTAAGTTGTCTGTC
>NW_028166857.1:0-5000 GCF_964263955.1 Coregonus lavaretus
GCACTGCATTTTAGTTTGTGCTTGTGCTTGTGTTTCCCATGAAGCAATGTAGTTTTGTTTTGACTGTGTTGTAGTTTGGTTTATTCTGACTGATTGGATGTTCTGGTCCTGAGGCTTCAGTGTGTTAGTAGAACAGGTTTGTGAACTCAGCCCCAGGACCAGCTGGATGAGGGGACTCTTTTCTCTGCTCAGCTCTTGGCATTGCAGGGCTTGGTAATTATATGAGAGGGGGTCTCTGTATTCTAGATGTTTCCAAACTTAATTGCTATTTTTTGAGTTTTTATTATTAGTGGATATTGGCCTAATTCTGCCCTGCATGCATTGTTTGTAGTTTTCCTCTGGACATGTAGGAGAATCTTACAGAACTCTGCATGCAGGGTTTCAATGGGGTGTTTGTCCCATTGGGTGAAATCTTGTTTTGCAAGTGGACCCCACACCTCGCTGCCATAAAGTGCAATTGGTTCAATTACATATTAAATTAGTTTTAGCCAAATTCTAATAGGTATTTCAATTTGAATTTGTTTTTTAATGGCGTAGAATGCCCTGCGTGCTTTCTCTCTCAATTCATTCACTGCATCAGTAAGGTGTCCAGTTGAGTTTATTTTAAAATCTAAGTATTGTAGTGTGTCCAGTACTCTATATATTTTTTATACCAATTGAGAACTTTGGTCTAATTCCCTGAGATCTTCTCTGGAAAATCATTATTTGAGTCTTTTTGGGGTTTACTGCCAGGTCCCAGGTCTGTCAGTACTGCTCTAGCAGGTCCAGGCTCTGCTGTAGGCCATGTGCTGTGGGTGACAACAGGCATAGGTCATCTGCCAAGAGCAGGCATTTAACCTCTGAATTGTGGAGACTAACATCAGGGGCTGGGGATTTTTCTAGAATAGTGGCCAATTCGTTGATGTAAATATTGAAGAGTGCAGGGCTCAGATTGCAACTCTGGCGAAGGCCCCGCCCCTGGTTAAAGAATTATGTTATTTTCTTGCCAATTTTGATGTGCACATATTGCCAGTATACATTGATTTAATTATGTCATACGTTTTACCCCTACACCACTTTCAATAACTTCGTAGAACAGTCCTGTATGCCAAATAGAATCAAATGCTTTTTGGAAGTCGATAAAGCAAGCGTACATTTTGGTATTATTTTGGTGGACATGTTTATCTATCAGGGTGTGTAGGGTGTAAATAATAATATGCCACTTAGCAGACACTTTTATCCAAAGCGACTTACAGTCATGTGGGCATACATTTTTACGTATGGGTGGTCCCGGGGATCGAACCCACTACCCTGGCGTTACAAGCGCCATGCTCTACCAGCTGAGCTACAGAGGACCAATGTGATCGGTCATGCAATGTTTTGGTATAAATCCAATTTGGCTTTTAATCAAGACATTGTGCTTGTCAAGGAAGTTTAAAACTCTGACATGTATAATACTACAGAAAACCTTCCCCTGGTTACTGTTCACACAAATGCCTCTGTACTTGTTAGGGTCAAATTTTGCCAGAAGTTGTTTGTGTTTATGGACTCCTCAGTTAGTGTCAGCTGCTTGTTGTTGTACTGCTGTTTTGGTTCTGAGTTATGTTATGTTTATAGAGTTTTAAAGTCTCACAGTAATGATGGCGTAATTCACCATTATCTGGGTCTCTGTGCTTTTGGTTTGATAGTGTTCTAAGTTTTTTTTTTTTTTTTTTTTTTTTACAATCTGCATCAAACCAGTTGATGATGTCATCTTCATCTTCTTTGTTTTGTTTTTTAGCAAATTCAGTTGTGCTTCGTTTGCCTGAATATATAGTTGATGTTTTTTACTGCTAGATTGATGCCTTCTTTACTGTGAGTGAATGTGGTATCCAGAAAGTTATCTAAGAGTGTTTGGATGTTTTGGTTACTGGTTGCTTTCTGGGTTTTCTTCTGTGCTGTTTTGGGCCCATCTGGATGAAGTTCTGATGTTGTACAGCTCACTGGGCTGTGAATCTGTGGTTGTTTCCACGTCTGTTCTTTTGAGGAACAGCGTAATTTGGCTGTGATCAGACAGAGGTGGCTTGACGGTGAATGAGCTGAGAGAGAAAGGGTCAATGTCTGTAACCTTACACAGGAAGCGGCACAGGTCCTAATCCAGGCACTTGTCATCTCCCGTCTGGATTCCTGCAACTCGTTGTTGGCTGGGCTCCCTGCCTGTGCCATTAAACCCCTACAACTTATCCAGAACGCTGCAGCCCGTCTGGTGTTCAACCTTCCCAAGTTCTCTCACATCACCCCGCTCCTCCGCACACTCCACTGGCTTCCAGTTGAAGCTCACTTCTGCTACAAGACCATGGTGCTTGCCTATGGAGCTGTGAGGGGAACGGCACCTCCGTACCTTCAGGCTCTGATCAGTCCCTACACCCAAACGAGGGCATTGCGTTCATCCACCTCTGGCCTGCTGGCCCCCCTACCTCTGCGGAAGCATAGTTCCCGCTCAGCCCAGTCAAAACTGTTTGCTGCTCTGGCACCCCAATGGTGGAACAAGCTCCCCCACGACGCCAGGACAGCGGAGTCACTCACCACCTTCCGGAGACACTTGAAACCCCACCTCTTTAAGGAATACCTGGGATAGGATAAAGTAATCCTTCTACCCCCCCTTATCCCATCCCCAAAAGCTGAACAGAGGAGGAAGTGAAAGTCAATAATAATTGTTTAGCTAGCGAGCGCTTAGCAAAACACAAAAGATTTGACTCAATAGTAACCACTCTGCTGAATCAGCGAATGGCTATACGTGGGAACACACACACACACACACACACACATCAATCCAAATTATTTTACATCAGCAGTTGTCACAAAGTGCTTATACAGAAACACAGTCTAAACCCCCAAACAGCAAGCAATGCAGATGTAGAAGCACGGTGGCTAGGAAAAACTCCCTAGAAAGGCAGGAACCTAGGAAGAAACCTAGAGAGGAACCAGGCTCTGAGGGGTGGCCAGTCCTCTTCTGGCTGTGCTGGGTGGAGATTATAACAGTACATGGCCATTAAGGCCAGATCTTTCTCCAAGATGTTCAAACCTTCATAGATGACCAGCAGGGTCAAATAATAACAGTGGTGGTTGACGGTACAACAGGTAAGCACCTTAGGAGTAAATGTCACTGGCTTTTCATAGCTGAGCATTCAGAGTTTGAGACAGCGAGAGCGAGCGACAGCGAGAGAGAGAGAGACACAGAGACAGAGACAGAGATAGAGACAGAGAGACAGAGAGACAGAGAGAGATAGAGAGATAGAGAGACAGAGAGACAGAGAGAGAGAGAGAGAGACAGAGAGACAGAGAGACAGAGACAGAGAGACAGAGACAGCGAGATAGACACAGAGACAGAGACAGAGACAGAGACAGAGACAGAGACAGAGACAGAGAGACAGAGACAGCGAGATAGACACAGAGACAGAGACAGAGACAGAGACAGAGAGACAGAGACAGCGAGAGCGCCATAGCTGCAGGCAGAACAGCAGAAACTGGATCACATGCTGTGGGAACAGTATAAGGAGACGTCAACGTCTAGAATGACATGACGTATTTAGACCAGAAAGAGGAGACAGGCTGGGTGTGTGTGTGCTGTTTATACAGGCATAAAGATAGAGATGATTAAGTAGTTGTCTTTTGCTGCGGTGAGCCACAGACCACAGAGTAAGGATGGTTCCATATGTGACTGATAGGACACATAGTCTGACAGGACACTCTGCTCTGCTCTCTCACAGCCCTATTATCACCAGCACACACACACAGAGTAACACACACCGTCATGCACCGATACACACACACAGTAACACACACCGTCATGCACCGATACACACACAGTAACACACACCGTCATGCACCGATACACACAGTAACACACACCGTCATGCACCGATACACACACAGTAACACACACCGTCATGCACCGATACACACACAGTAACACACACCGTCATGCACCGATACACACAGTAACACACACCGTCATGCACCGATACACACACAGTAACACACACCGTCATGCACCGATACACACACAGTAACACACACCGTCATGCACCGATACACACAGTAACACACACCGTCATGCACCGATACACACACACAGTAACACACACCGTCATGCACCGATACACACACAGTAACACACACCGTCATGCACCGATACACACACAGTAACACACACCGTCATGCACCGATACACACACAGTAACACACACCGTCATGCACCGATACACACACAGTAACACACACCGTCATGCACCGATACACACAGTAACACACACCGTCATGCACCGATACACACACAGTAACACACACCGTCATGCACCGATACACACACAGTAACACACACCGTCGGGCACCGATACACACACAGTAACACACACCGTCATGCACCGATACACACACAGTAACACACACCGTCATGCACCGATACACACACCGTCATGCACCGATACACACACAGTAACACACACCGTCATGCACCGATACACACACACAGAATCATGGCCATATGCACCAGTGGAGGCTGTTGAGGGGAGGAAGACTCATAATAATGGCTGGAATGGAGTGAATGGAATGGTATCAAATGTGTTTGATTTGTTCCAATGGCTCCATTCCAGCCATTATTATGAGCCGTCCTCCCCTCAACAGCCTCCACTGATATGCACACACACACACACCTACACACTCCGTCAGTAATTTTCTCTCAGACACACACACACACACTCATGCCCACACACACGGTGGCCGCTTGGTGATTGAATCGTAACTGTTCACAATGAGCCCAATGAGCCCAGTTATCCCTGACTAGTGTTTTACAGTGGGGGAAAAAAAATATTTAGTCAGCCACATTCCTTCACTGTCCTGCAGACCTGCATATCATTTATTCACACTAAATCCACCGTGTGTTCTAAGACAACATCACATTCAAATGAATACAAACTTTGTGGATACATGTTATTGCACCACATACGTATCAAATGATTGCTTCATGAATGAAGTCCCTT
>NW_028166857.1:7500-13678 GCF_964263955.1 Coregonus lavaretus
AAAACCAACCAGACATTATACCCCCAGAGTCGGTGTCCACGCCTCCGTGGAAATCTAATTAGCATAATACAAAAATCCCCATAAAAATCTACCAGTTTAAGCTAGAGATACACTACTGGTTAAAAGTTTTAAAACACCTACTCATTCAAGGGTTTTTCTTTATTTTTACTATGTTCTACATTGTAGAATAATAGTAAAAACATAAAAACTATGAAATAACACATATGGAATCATGTAGTAACCAAAAAAAATGGATAAGTTAAAAAAATATATATATATTAAGAGCAGCAGTAAAATAAAATAACAGTAGGGAGGCTATATACAGGTAGATATATGGTTAGAAAGTGCAGCTCAGTTTCCACCGAGTCTGTACATAGTCAAGGTTTTTCGTGATTTTGGGTCAGTCACGGTAGTCAGGTATTCTGCCACTGTGTACTCTCTGTTTAGGGCTAGATAGCGTTCCAGTTGGATCTGTTTTCGCTTGATTCTTTCCAGTGTGTCAAATAATTATATTTCTGCTTTCTCATAATGTGGTTGGGTCTAATTGTGTTTGCTGTCCTGGGGCTCTGTGGGGTCTGTTTGTGTTTGTGAACCAGCTGGCTGAGGAGACTCTTCTCTAGGTTCATCTCCTTGCAGGTTAGGGCTTTGTGATGGAAGGGTTGGGCATCGCTTTCCTTTAGGTGGTTGTAGAATTTAACAGTTATTTTCTGGATTTTGATAATTAGCGGGTATCGTCCTAATTCGGCTCTGTGTGCATTATTTGGGGTTTTGCGTTGTACACAGATACATTTACATTTTAGTCATTTATCAGACGCTCTTATCCAGAGCGACTTACAGTTAGAGGAATCGAACCCACAACCCTGGCGTTGCAAACGCCATGCTCTATCAACTGAGCTACATCCCTGCCGGCCATTCCCTCCCCTACCCTGGACGACGCTGGGCCAATTGTGCGCCGCCCATGAGTCTCCCGGTCGTGGCCGGCTGCGACAGAGCCTGGATTCGAACCAGGATCTCTAGTGGCACAGTTAGCACTGCGATGCAGTGCCTTAGACCACTGTGCCACTCAGGAGTACAGGATACTTGGATACTCGGATACTTGAGGATGCTTGTCGCAGTTTGTGAATTATTGGTTGGTGAGTGGACCCCAGACCTCACAACCATAGAGGGCAATGGGTCCTATAACTGATTGAAGTATTTTTAGCCAGATCCTAATTGGGATGTGGAGTTTTATGTTCCTTTTGATGGCATAGAAGGCCCTTCTTGCCTTGTCTCTCAGATCGTTCACAGTCTTGTGGAAGTTACCTGTGGCGCTGATGTTTAGGCTGAGGTAGGTGTAATTATTTGTGTGCTCTAGGGCAACGGTGTCTAGATATAATTTGTATTTGTTGTCCTGGCAACTGGACCTTTTTTGGAACACCATGTTTTTTTTCTTACTGAGATTCATTGTCAGGGCCCAGGTCTGACAGAATCTGTGCAGAAGATCTAGGTGCTGCTGTAGGCCCTCCTTGGGCACAGAAGCACCAGATCATCAGCAAACAGGAGACATTTGATTTCAGAGTCTAGCAGGGTGAGACTGGCTGCTGCAGACTGTTCTAGTGCCCTCGTCAATTCATTGATATAAATGTTAAAGAGGGTGGGGCTGAAGCTGCATCCCTGTCTCACCCCCCGGCTCTGAGGAAAGTAATCTTGTCACGCCCTGACATAGAGTTCGCTAGTTGGTTTGGTCAGGGTGTGAATATCTATGTATGTGAATATCTATGTTTTGTATTTCTATGTTGGCCGGGTGTGGTTCCCAATCAGAGGCAGCTGTCGATCGTTGTCTCTGATTGGGGATCATACTTAGGCAGCCATGTTGCCTAACTTTAGTTGTGGGTTCTTGTTTCTGTGTGTTTGGCTTGTTTTGATGTATAGCCTTTAGAACTTCACGTTACGTTGCTTTTGTTGTTTTTGTTCGGTGTTTATTCAATAAACGAACATGTACGCATAGCACGCTGCACCTTGGTCCAATCCTGTATTCAACGTACGTGACAAATCTGTGTATTGACAATTTTGACCACACACTTATTGTTTGTGTACATTCATTTTATAATATTGTATATTTATGATATATTTATAATATCGTAGGTGTTCCCCCAACACCGCTTTCCATCAAATTGGAAAAAGAATTGGTAGCTCTTCATGTTGTTGTTTGTTCATTCTTTTCCAATTTTCCCAGAAGTGACATTCTGTTTCTTATGTTTTCTCAGTGTATTTCTGTATTGTTTCAGTGTTTCACCATAGTGAAGTGTCAAGGGGCGACGTGTATGCGGTGAGTGAAGTCAAGCGCAGGACACAGAGATACTAGCAGACGTACTTTACTGAATGTAGTAAAGAACATTCAAAACAAAACCTCCTAACAGGGAGGAAAACAAATACACGTAGACGACAAAAACAGCAATGCCGATACAGCCTAGACACAAAACAATAACACACAATACCAAACGTGAGACATGGGTAAATATAGGGACTACAATCAAACATAATAGCGAACAGGTGTAACCACTCAAGACAGAACAAGACAAACACAGAAACATCGATCGGCAGTAGCTAGTACTCCGGGGACGACGAACGCCGAAGCCTGCCCGAGCAAGGAGGTGACATGAAGGCTCAGGTCTTCTGGTTATCTGTGTTTTTGGTTTCATAGGTTAAAAAAATTATTCGTTTTTTCTTCTTCACTTTTTGCACTCATCAAACCATTTTTCATTGCTGTTAATTTTCTTAGGTTTTCTGCTTGATTTTTTAAAACTTGATATGTTAGCTGATATGTCAAATATACTGTTCAGGCTTTTCTACTGTTAAGTTTGCACCTTCAGTATTGCAGGGAAACATTTTGTCCAGGAAGTTGTCTAGGAGGGATTGGATTTGTTTTTGACCAATTGGTACGTTTATATACTATATTCCATCTATAGCGTTGTTTAATAACATGAAGTTTGTTTTGATGCTTTGATGCCTCGTGGTTGGGGCGGCAGGTAGCTTAGTGGGTAAGAGCGTTGTGCCAGTAACCGAAAGGTTGCTGGTTCTAATCCCCGATCCGACTAGGTGAAAAAAATCTGTCGATGTGCCCTTGAGCAAGACACTTAACCCTAATTGCTCCTGTAAGTCGCTCTGGATAAGAGCGTCTGCTAAATGACGTAAATGTAATGTAAATGTTGAGTCTTGTTCTGTTCAAGTAGGCTGTGATTTTGCTGTGGTCTGATAAGGGTGTCAGTGGGCTGACTGAACGCTCTGAGAGACTCTGGGTTGAGGTCTATGATTACAGTACTGCTGCCAATCGATGAGTTACAGTGAGGGAAAAAAGTATTTGATCCCCTGCTGATTTTGTACGTTTGCCCACTGACAAAGACATGATCAGTCTATAATTTTAATGGTAGGTTTATTTCAACAGTGAGAGACAGAATAACAACAAAAAAATCCAGAAAATAAATGGATTTGCATTTTAATGAGGGAAATAAGTATTTGACCCCTCTGCAAAACATGACTTAGTACTTGGTGGCAAAACCCTTGTTGGCAATCACAGAGGTCAGATGTTTCTTGTAGTTGGCCACCAGGTTTGCACACATCTCAGGAGGGATTTTGTCCCACTCCTCTTTGCAGATCTTCTCCAAGTCATTAAGGTTTCGAGGTTGACGTTTGGCAACTCGAACCGTCAGCTCCCTCCACAGATTTTCTATGGGATTAAGGTCTGGAGACTGGCTAGGCCACTCCAGGACCTTAATGTGCTTCTTCTTGAGCCACTCCTTTGTTGCCTTGGCCGTGTGTTTTGGGTCATTGTCATGCTGGAATACCCATCCACGACCCATTTTCAATGCCCTGGCTGAGGGAAGGAGGTTCTCACCCAAGATTTGACGGTGCATGGCCCCGTCCATCGTCCCTTTGATGCGGAGAAGTTGTCCTGTCCCCTTAGCAGAAAAACACCCCCAAAGCATAATGTTTCCACCTCCATGTTTGATGGTGGGGATGGTGTTCTTGGGGTCATAGGCAGCATTCCTCCTCCTCCAAACACGGCGAGTTGAGTTGATGCCAAAGAGCTCCATTTTGGTCTCATCTGACACAACACTTTCACCCAGTTCTCCTCTGAATCATTCAGATGTTCATTGGCATACTTCAGACGGGCATGTATATGTGCTTTCTTGAGCAGGGGGACCTTGCGGGCGCTGCAGGATTTCAGTCCTTCACGGCGTAGTGTGTTACCAATTGTTTTCTTGGTGACTATGGTCCCAGCTGCCATGAGATCATTAACAAGATCCTCCCGTGTAGTTCTGGGCTGATTCCTCACTGTTCTCATGATCATTGCAACTCCACGAGGTGAGATCTTGCATGGAGCCCCAGGCAGAGGGAGATTGACAGTTATTTTGTGTTTCTTCCATTTGCGAATAATCTCACCAACTGTTGTCACCTTCTCACCAAGCTGCTTGGCGATGGTCTTGTAGCCCATTCCAGCCTTGTGTAGGTCTACAATCTTGTCCCTGACATCCTTGGAGAGCTCTTTGGTCTTGGCCATGGTGGAGAGTTTGGAATCTGATTGATTGATTGCTTCTGTGGACAGGTGTCTTTTATACAGGTAACAAACTGGAATTAGGAGCACTCCCTTTAAGAGTGTGCTCCTAATCTCAGCTCGTTACCTGTATAAAAGACACCTGGGAGCCAGAAATCTTTCTGATTGAGAGGGGGTCAAATACTTATTTCCCTCATTAAAATGCAAATTAATTTATAAAATGTTTGACATGCGTTTTTCTGGATTTTTTTGTTGTTATTCTGTCTCTCACTGTTCAAATAAACCCACCATTAAAATGATAGACTGATCATTTATTTGTCAGTGGGCAAACGTTAAAAATCAGCAGGGGATCAAATACTTTTTTCCCTCACTGTATAGGTGTACCTACCCAAGAAGTCTCCACGAAGCCTACCATTGACTATGTACAGACCCAGTGTGCGACAGAGCTGCAGGAGTTGTGACCCGTTTTTGTTGGTTATGTTGTCGTAGTTGTGCCTAGGGGGGCATATGGGGGAGGGAATGCTGTCACCTCCAGGTAGGTGTTTGTCCCCCTGTGTGCTGAGGGTGTCCGGTTCTTGTCCAGTTCTGGCATTTAGGTCGCAACAGACTAGTACATGTCCCTGGGCCTGGAAATGGTTGATCTCCCCTCTAGGATGGAGAAGCTGTCTTCATTAAAGTATGAGGATTCTATTGGGAGGGATATACTGTAGGGAGCACACAGGAGGACATTTCTCTGTTGAGATCATTTCCTTATTTATTTCTAACCAAGTGTAAAATGCTCCTGTTTTGATTAATTTAATAGATTGGGTTATGTCTGATCTATAACAAATTAGCATACCCCCTGAATCTCTTCCCTGTTTCACACCTGGTAATTTGGTGGAAGGGACTACAAGCTCTCTGTAACCTAGAGGGCAACCAGTGGGTCCGTCTCCTCTATACCATGTTTCTTGTAGGATGACAATGTCTGTATTTCTGGTTTTCTTTGATGAAGTCCGGGTTCCTGCTCTTTAGGCCAAAGGCAGATAACCTCAGGCCTTGGATATTCCAGCATGAGATAGTAAAAGGCTTTGTGTTCCATAGTTTCTAGTGTTGTTTTCGTGTGGTTTAGGCCCGGACCATTACAGTAGCTGTGAGCATCTGATACTCCCCTGTAGCTCAGTTGGTAGAGCATGGCGCTTGCAACGCCAGGGTTGTGGGTTCGTTTCCCACGGGGGGGGCCAGTATGAAAATGTATGAACTCACTAACTGTAAGTAGCTCTGGATAAGAGCGTCTGCTAAAGGACTAAAATGTAAATGGCACATATTGTACCTCTTAGGTCGCAGGATGGGGCTTGGGCGGGTGTATTAGTGGGGGTTGGGCCTGTTGCTCTGCTCACGGCATATCTGCGGCTGTTGAGGTCTTTGCTGCAGGGGCGGGGGACATGGGTGGCAGAAGGGGCATAGGTCTGATCTGGGGGGGCCTATATAGGGTGTGGCTAGGGTTTGTTTGGGGATGGGGTTGACTGTTTGGGGTGGGGATGTGGCTGGTGATGCTGTGGTCTGGGTGTAGGTCCTCTTGGCGTGGGTTCTCTCGGTGCAGGTCCTCCGGGAGGGTGTCTCGCTGGTCTGGGAGGATGTCTCGCTGGTCTGGGAGGGTGTCTCGCT
>NW_028166856.1:0-63000 GCF_964263955.1 Coregonus lavaretus
ATTTTGGACAATGTTCATGGAACTCAGTTTAAAACGTACTTGCAGACTTGAAAACCCTTGCCTATTGTAGAGCGCGCCTCCTACTGCCACTGCTGAACGAAAACCCATGATTTTGGGCTCTGTTTTCATGCGAAAAGGATAAAAGAAATGTTTCACGTTTGTTACATTCGAACAGTGTCTCCTCTCATATGCTGAACTGGTCGCATTGCGGATTTTGGTTAAAACATGATTTTGGACAATGTTCATGGAACTCAGTTTAAAACGTACTTGCAGACTTGAAAACCCTTGCCTATTGTAGAGCGCGCCTCCTACTTCCACTGCTGAACGAAAACCCATGATTTTGGACCCTGTTTTCATGCGAAAAGGCTAAAAGAAATGTTTCACGTTTGTTACACTCAAACAGTGTCTCCTTTCATATGCTGAACTGGTCGCATTGTGGATTTTGGTTAAAACATGATTTTGGACAATGTTCATGGAACTCAGTTTAAAACGTACTTGCAGACTTGAAAACCCTTGCCTATTGTAGAGCGCGCCTCCTACTTCCACTGCTGAACGAAAACCCATGATTTTGGACCCTGTTTTCATGCGAAAAGGCTAAAAGAAATGTTTCACGTTTGTTACACTCAAACAGTGTCTCCTCTCATATGCTGAACTGGTCGCATTGTGGATTTTGGTTAAAACATGATTTTGGACAATGTTCATGGAACTCAGCTTAAAACGTACTTGCAGACTTGAAAACCCTTGCCTATTGTAGAGCGCGCCTCCTACTTCCACTGCTGAACGAAAACCCATGATTTTGGACCCTGTTTTCATGCGAAAAGGCTAAAAGAAATGTTTCACGTTTGTTACACTCAAACAGTGTCTCCTCTCATATGCTGAACTGGTCGCATTGTGGATTTTGGTTAAAACATGATTTTGGACAATGTTCATGGAACTCAGTTTAAAACGTACTTGCAGACTTGAAAACCCTTGCCTATTGTAGAGCGCGCCTCCTACTTCCACTGCTGAACGAAAACCCATGATTTTGGACCCTGTTTTCATGCGAAAAGGCTAAAAGAAATGTTTCACGTTTGTTACACTCAAACAGTGTCTCCTCTCATATGCTGAACTGGTCGCATTGTGGATTTTGGTTAAAACATGATTTTGGACAATGTTCATGGAACTCAGCTTAAAACGTACTTGCAGACTTGAAAACCCTTGCCTATTGTAGAGCGCGCCTCCTACTTCCACTGCTGAACGAAAACCCATGATTTTGGACCCTGTTTTCATGCGAAAAGGCTAAAAGAAATGTTTCACGTTTGTTACACTCAAACAGTGTCTCCTCTCATATGCTGAACTGGTCGCATTGCGGATTTTGGTTAAAACATGATTTTGGACAATGTTCATGGAACTCAGTTTAAAACGTACTTGCAGACTTGAAAACCCTTGCCTATTGTAGAGCGCGCCTCCTACTTCCACTGCTGAACGAAAACCCATGATTTTGGACCCTGTTTTCATGCGAAAAGGCTAAAAGAAATGTTTCACGTTTGTTACACTCAAACAGTGTCTCCTCTCATATGCTGAACTGGTCTCATTGTGGATTTTGGTTAAAACATGATTTTGGACAATGTTCATGGAACTCAGTTTAAAACGTACTTGCAGACTTGAAAACCCTTGCCTATTGTAGAGCGCGCCTCCTACTTCCACTGCTGAACGAAAACCCATGATTTTGGACCCTGTTTTCATGCGAAAAGGCTAAAAGAAATGTTTCACGTTTGTTACACTCAAACAGTGTCTCCTCTCATATGCTGAACTGGTCGCATTGTGGATTTTGGTTAAAACATGATTTTGGACAATGTTCATGGAACTCAGTTTAAAACGTACTTGCAGACTTGAAAACCCTTGCCTATTGTAGAGCGCGCCTCCTACTTCCACTGCTGAACGAAAACCCATGATTTTGGACCCTGTTTTCATGCGAAAAGGCTAAAAGAAATGTTTCACGTTTGTTACACTCAAACAGTGTCTCCTCTCATATGCTGAACTGGTCGCATTGTGGATTTTGGTTAAAACATGATTTTGGACAATGTTCATGGAACTCAGTTTAAAACGTACTTGCAGACTTGAAAACCCTTGCCTATTGTAGAGCGCGCCTCCTACTTCCACTGCTGAACGAAAACCCATGATTTTGGACCCTGTTTTCATGCGAAAAGGCTAAAAGAAATGTTTCACGTTTGTTACACTCAAACAGTGTCTCCTCTCATATGCTGAACTGGTCGCATTGTGGATTTTGGTTAAAACATGATTTTGGACAATGTTCATGGAACTCAGCTTAAAACGTACTTGCAGACTTGAAAACCCTTGCCTATTGTAGAGCGCGCCTCCTACTTCCACTGCTGAACGAAAACCCATGATTTTGGACCCTGTTTTCATGCGAAAAGGCTAAAAGAAATGTTTCACGTTTGTTACACTCAAACAGTGTCTCCTCTCATATGCTGAACTGGTCGCATTGTGGATTTTGGTTAAAACATGATTTTGGACAATGTTCATGGAACTCAGCTTAAAACGTACTTGCAGACTTGAAAACCCTTGCCTATTGTAGAGCGCGCCTCCTACTTCCACTGCTGAACGAAAACCCATGATTTTGGACCCTGTTTTCATGCGAAAAGGCTAATAGAAATGTTTCACGTTTGTTACACTCAAACAGTGTCTCCTCTCATATGCTGAACTGGTCGCATTGTGGATTTTGGTTAAAACATGATTTTGGACAATGTTCATGGAACTCAGTTTAAAACGTACTTGCAGACTTGAAAACCCTTGCCTATTGTAGAGCGCGCCTCCTACTGCCACTGCTGAACGAAAACCCATGATTTTGGACCCTGTTTTCATGCGAAAAGGAAAAAAGAAATGTTTCACGTTTGTTACATTCGAACAGTGTCTCCTCTCATATGCTGAACTGGTCGCATTGTGGATTTTGGTTAAAACATGATTTTGGACAATGTTCATGAAACTCAGTTTAAAACGTACTTGCAGACTTGAAAACCCTTGCCTATTGTAGAGCGCGCCTCCTACTTCCACTGCTGAACGAAAACCCATGATTTTGGACCCTGTTTTCATGCGAAAAGGCTAAAAGAAATGTTTCACGTTTGTTACACTCAAACAGTGTCTCCTCTCATATGCTATACTGGTCGCATTGTGGATTTTGGTTAAAACATGATTTTGGACAATGTTCATGGAACTCAGTTTAAAACGTACTTGCAGACTTGAAAACCCTTGCCTATTGTAGAGCGCGCCTCCTACTTCCACTGCTGAACGAAAACCCATGATTTTGGACCCTGTTTTCATGCGAAAAGGCTAAAAGAAATGTTTCACGTTTGTTACACTCAAACAGTGTCTCCTCTCATATGCTATACTGGTCGCATTGTGGATTTTGGTTAAAACATGATTTTGGACAATGTTCATGGAACTCAGTTTAAAACGTACTTGCAGACTTGAAAACCCTTGCCTATTGTAGAGCGCGCCTCCTACTTCCACTGCTGAACGAAAACCCATGATTTTGGACCCTGTTTTCATGCGAAAAGGCTAAAAGAAATGTTTCACGTTTGTTACACTCAAACAGTGTCTCCTCTCATATGCTATACTGGTCGCATTGTGGATTTTGGTTAAAACATGATTTTGGACAATGTTCATGGAACTCAGTTTAAAACGTACTTGCAGACTTGAAAACCCTTGCCTATTGTAGAGCGCGCCTCCTACTTCCACTGCTGAACGAAAACCCATGATTTTGGACCCTGTTTTCATGCGAAAAGGCTAAAAGAAATGTTTCACGTTTGTTACACTCAAACAGTGTCTCCTCTCATATGCTGAACTGGTCGCATTGTGGATTTTGGTTAAAACATGATTTTGGACAATGTTCATGAAACTCAGTTTAAAACGTACTTGCAGACTTGAAAACCCTTGCCTATTGTAGAGCGCGCCTCCTACTTCCACTGCTGAACGAAAACCCATGATTTTGGACCCTGTTTTCATGCGAAAAGGCTAAAAGAAATGTTTCACGTTTGTTACACTCAAACAGTGTCTCCTCTCATATGCTATACTGGTCGCATTGTGGATTTTGGTTAAAACATGATTTTGGACAATGTTCATGGAACTCAGTTTAAAACGTACTTGCAGACTTGAAAACCCTTGCCTATTGTAGAGCGCGCCTCCTACTTCCACTGCTGAACGAAAACCCATGATTTTGGACCCTGTTTTCATGCGAAAAGGCTAAAAGAAATGTTTCACGTTTGTTACACTCAAACAGTGTCTCCTCTCATATGCTATACTGGTCGCATTGTGGATTTTGGTTAAAACATGATTTTGGACAATGTTCATGGAACTCAGTTTAAAACGTACTTGCAGACTTGAAAACCCTTGCCTATTGTAGAGCGCGCCTCCTACTTCCACTGCTGAACGAAAACCCATGATTTTGGACCCTGTTTTCATGCGAAAAGGCTAAAAGAAATGTTTCACGTTTGTTACACTCAAACAGTGTCTCCTCTCATATGCTGAACTGGTCGCATTGTGGATTTTGGTTAAAACATGATTTTGGACAATGTTCATGGAACTCAGCTTAAAACGTACTTGCAGACTTGAAAACCCTTGCCTATTGTAGAGCGCGCCTCCTACTTCCACTGCTGAACGAAAACCCATGATTTTGGACCCTGTTTTCATGCGAAAAGGCTAAAAGAAATGTTTCACGTTTGTTACACTCAAACAGTGTCTCCTCTCATATGCTGAACTGGTCGCATTGCGGATTTTGGTTAAAACATGATTTTGGACAATGTTCATGGAACTCAGCTTAAAACGTACTTGCAGACTTGAAAACCCTTGCCTATTGTAGAGCGCGCCTCCTACTTCCACTGCTGAACGAAAACCCATGATTTTGGACCCTGTTTTCATGCGAAAAGGCTAAAAGAAATGTTTCACGTTTGTTACACTCAAACAGTGTCTCCTCTCATATGCTGAACTGGTCGCATTGCGGATTTTGGTTAAAACATGATTTTGGACAATGTTCATGGAACTCAGTTTAAAACGTACTTGCAGACTTGAAAACCCTTGCCTATTGTAGAGCGCGCCTCCTACTTCCACTGCTGAACGAAAACCCATGATTTTGGACCCTGTTTTCATGCGAAAAGGCTAAAAGAAATGTTTCACGTTTGTTACACTCAAACAGTGTCTCCTCTCATATGCTGAACTGGTCGCATTGTGGATTTTGGTTAAAACATGATTTTGGACAATGTTCATGGAACTCAGTTTAAAACGTACTTGCAGACTTGAAAACCCTTGCCTATTGTAGAGCGCACCTCCTACTTCCACTGCTGAACGAAAACCCATTATTTTGGACCCTGTTTTCATGCGAAAAGGCTAAAAGAAATGTTTCACGTTTGTTACACTCAAACAGTGTCTCCTCTCATATGCTGAACTGGTCGCATTGTGGATTTTGGTTAAAACATGATTTTGGACAATGTTCATGGAACTCAGTTTAAAACGTACTTGCAGACTTGAAAACCCTTGCCTATTGTAGAGCGCGCCTCCTACTTCCACTGCTGAACGAAAACCCATGATTTTGGACCCTGTTTTCATGCGAAAAGGCTAAAAGAAATGTTTCACGTTTGTTACACTCAAACAGTGTCTCCTCTCATATGCTATACTGGTCGCATTGTGGATTTTGGTTAAAACATGATTTTGGACAATGTTCATGGAACTCAGTTTAAAACGTACTTGCAGACTTGAAAACCCTTGCCTATTGTAGAGCGCGCCTCCTACTTCCACTGCTGAACGAAAACCCATGATTTTGGACCCTGTTTTCATGCGAAAAGGCTAAAAGAAATGTTTCACGTTTGTTACACTCAAACAGTGTCTCCTCTCATATGCTGAACTGGTCGCATTGTGGATTTTGGTTAAAACATGATTTTGGACAATGTTCATGGAACTCAGTTTAAAACGTACTTGCAGACTTGAAAACCCTTGCCTATTGTAGAGCGCGCCTCCTACTTCCACTGCTGAACGAAAACCCATGATTTTGGACCCTGTTTTCATGCGAAAAGGCTAAAAGAAATGTTTCACGTTTGTTACACTCAAACAGTGTCTCCTCTCATATGCTATACTGGTCGCATTGTGGATTTTGGTTAAAACATGATTTTGGACAATGTTCATGGAACTCAGTTTAAAACGTACTTGCAGACTTGAAAACCCTTGCCTATTGTAGAGCGCGCCTCCTACTTCCACTGCTGAACGAAAACCCATGATTTTGGACCCTGTTTTCATGCGAAAAGGCTAAAAGAAATGTTTCACGTTTGTTACACTCAAACAGTGTCTCCTCTCATATGCTGAACTGGTCGCATTGTGGATTTTGGTTAAAACATGATTTTGGACAATGTTCATGGAACTCAGCTTAAAACGTACTTGCAGACTTGAAAACCCTTGCCTATTGTAGAGCACGCCTCCTACTTCCACTGCTGAACGAAAACCCATGATTTTGGACCCTGTTTTCATGCGAAAAGGCTAAAAGAAATGTTTCACGTTTGTTACACTCAAACAGTGTCTCCTCTCATATGCTGAACTGGTCGCATTGCGGATTTTGGTTAAAACATGATTTTGGACAATGTTCATGGAACTCAGCTTAAAACGTACTTGCAGACTTGAAAACCCTTGCCTATTGTAGAGCGCGCCTCCTACTTCCACTGCTGAACGAAAACCCATGATTTTGGACCCTGTTTTCATGCGAAAAGGCTAAAAGAAATGTTTCACGTTTGTTACACTCAAACAGTGTCTCCTCTCATATGCTGAACTGGTCGCATTGCGGATTTTGGTTAAAACATGATTTTGGACAATGTTCATGGAACTCAGTTTAAAACGTACTTGCAGACTTGAAAACCCTTGCCTATTGTAGAGCGCGCCTCCTACTTCCACTGCTGAACGAAAACCCATGATTTTGGACCCTGTTTTCATGCGAAAAGGCTAAAAGAAATGTTTCACGTTTGTTACACTCAAACAGTGTCTCCTCTCATATGCTGAACTGGTCGCATTGTGGATTTTGGTTAAAACATGATTTTGGACAATGTTCATGGAACTCAGTTTAAAACGTACTTGCAGACTTGAAAACCCTTGCCTATTGTAGAGCGCACCTCCTACTTCCACTGCTGAACGAAAACCCATGATTTTGGACCCTGTTTTCATGCGAAAAGGCTAAAAGAAATGTTTCACGTTTGTTACACTCAAACAGTGTCTCCTCTCATATGCTGAACTGGTCGCATTGTGGATTTTGGTTAAAACATGATTTTGGACAATGTTCATGGAACTCAGTTTAAAACGTACTTGCAGACTTGAAAACCCTTGCCTATTGTAGAGCGCTCCTCCTACTTCCACTGCTGAACGAAAACCCATTATTTTGGACCCTGTTTTCATGCGAAAAGGCTAAAAGAAATGTTTCACGTTTGTTACACTCAAACAGTGTCTCCTCTCATATGCTGAACTGGTCGCATTGTGGATTTTGGTTAAAACATGATTTTGGACAATGTTCATGGAACTCAGTTTAAAACGTACTTGCAGACTTGAAAACCCTTGCCTATTGTAGAGCGCGCCTCCTACTTCCACTGCTGAACGAAAACCCATGATTTTGGACCCTGTTTTCATGCGAAAAGGCTAAAAGAAATGTTTCACGTTTGTTTCACTCAAACAGTGTCTCCTCTCATATGCTGAACTGGTCGCATTGTGGATTTTGTTTAAAACATGATTTTGGACAATGTTCAATTATAACTCAGTTTAAAACGTACTTGCAGACTTGAAAACCCTTGCCTATTGTAGAGCGCGCCTCCTACTTCCACTGCTGAACGAAAACCCATGATTTTGGACCCTGTTTTCATGCGAAAAGGCTAAAAGAAATGTTTCACGTTTGTTACACTCAAACAGTGTCTCCTCTCATATGCTATACTGGTCGCATTGTGGATTTTGGTTAAAACATGATTTTGGACAATGTTCATGGAACTCAGTTTAAAACGTACTTGCAGACTTGAAAACCCTTGCCTATTGTAGAGCGCGCCTCCTACTTCCACTGCTGAACGAAAACCCATGATTTTGGACCCTGTTTTCATGCGAAAAGGCTAAAAGAAATGTTTCACGTTTGTTACACTCAAACAGTGTCTCCTCTCATATGCTGAACTGGTCGCATTGTGGATTTTGGTTAAAACATGATTTTGGACAATGTTCATGGAACTCAGTTTAAAACGTACTTGCAGACTTGAAAACCCTTGCCTATTGTAGAGCGCGCCTCCTACTTCCACTGCTGAACGAAAACCCATGATTTTGGACCCTGTTTTCATGCGAAAAGGCTAAAAGAAATGTTTCACGTTTGTTACACTCAAACAGTGTCTCCTCTCATATGCTATACTGGTCGCATTGTGGATTTTGGTTAAAACATGATTTTGGACAATGTTCATGGAACTCAGTTTAAAACGTACTTGCAGACTTGAAAACCCTTGCCTATTGTAGAGCGCGCCTCCTACTTCCACTGCTGAACGAAAACCCATGATTTTGGACCCTGTTTTCATGCGAAAAGGCTAAAAGAAATGTTTCACGTTTGTTACACTCAAACAGTGTCTCCTCTCATATGCTGAACTGGTCGCATTGTGGATTTTGGTTAAAACATGATTTTGGACAATGTTCATGGAACTCAGCTTAAAACGTACTTGCAGACTTGAAAACCCTTGCCTATTGTAGAGCACGCCTCCTACTTCCACTGCTGAACGAAAACCCATGATTTTGGACCCTGTTTTCATGCGAAAAGGCTAAAAGAAATGTTTCACGTTTGTTACACTCAAACAGTGTCTCCTCTCATATGCTGAACTGGTCGCATTGCGGATTTTGGTTAAAACATGATTTTGGACAATGTTCATGGAACTCAGCTTAAAACGTACTTGCAGACTTGAAAACCCTTGCCTATTGTAGAGCGCGCCTCCTACTTCCACTGCTGAACGAAAACCCATGATTTTGGACCCTGTTTTCATGCGAAAAGGCTAAAAGAAATGTTTCACGTTTGTTACACTCAAACAGTGTCTCCTCTCATATGCTGAACTGGTCGCATTGCGGATTTTGGTTAAAACATGATTTTGGACAATGTTCATGGAACTCAGTTTAAAACGTACTTGCAGACTTGAAAACCCTTGCCTATTGTAGAGCGCGCCTCCTACTTCCACTGCTGAACGAAAACCCATGATTTTGGACCCTGTTTTCATGCGAAAAGGCTAAAAGAAATGTTTCACGTTTGTTACACTCAAACAGTGTCTCCTCTCATATGCTGAACTGGTCGCATTGTGGATTTTGGTTAAAACATGATTTTGGACAATGTTCATGGAACTCAGTTTAAAACGTACTTGCAGACTTGAAAACCCTTGCCTATTGTAGAGCGCACCTCCTACTTCCACTGCTGAACGAAAACCCATGATTTTGGACCCTGTTTTCATGCGAAAAGGCTAAAAGAAATGTTTCACGTTTGTTACACTCAAACAGTGTCTCCTCTCATATGCTGAACTGGTCGCATTGTGGATTTTGGTTAAAACATGATTTTGGACAATGTTCATGGAACTCAGTTTAAAACGTACTTGCAGACTTGAAAACCCTTGCCTATTGTAGAGCGCTCCTCCTACTTCCACTGCTGAACGAAAACCCATTATTTTGGACCCTGTTTTCATGCGAAAAGGCTAAAAGAAATGTTTCACGTTTGTTACACTCAAACAGTGTCTCCTCTCATATGCTGAACTGGTCGCATTGTGGATTTTGGTTAAAACATGATTTTGGACAATGTTCATGGAACTCAGTTTAAAACGTACTTGCAGACTTGAAAACCCTTGCCTATTGTAGAGCGCGCCTCCTACTTCCACTGCTGAACGAAAACCCATGATTTTGGACCCTGTTTTCATGCGAAAAGGCTAAAAGAAATGTTTCACGTTTGTTTCACTCAAACAGTGTCTCCTCTCATATGCTGAACTGGTCGCATTGTGGATTTTGTTTAAAACATGATTTTGGACAATGTTCAATTATAACTCAGTTTAAAACGTACTTGCAGACTTGAAAACCCTTGCCTATTGTAGAGCGCGCCTCCTACTTCCACTGCTGAACGAAAACCCATGATTTTGGACCCTGTTTTCATGCGAAAAGGCTAAAAGAAATGTTTCACGTTTGTTACACTCAAACAGTGTCTCCTCTCATATGCTGAACTGGTCGCATTGTGGATTTTGGTTAAAACATGATTTTGGACAATGTTCATGGAACTCAGCTTAAAACGTACTTGCAGACTTGAAAACCCTTGCCTATTGTAGAGCGCTCCTCCTACATCCACTGCTGAACGAAAACCCATGATTTTGGACCCTGTTTTCATGCAAAAGGCTAAAAGAAATGTTTCACGTTTGTTACACTCAAACAGTGTCTCCTCTCATATGCTGAACTGGTCGCATTGCGGATTTTGGTTAAAACATGATTTTGGACAATGTTCATGGAACTCAGCTTAAAACGTACTTGCAGACTTGAAAACCCTTGCCTATTGTAGAGCGCGCCTCCTACTTCCACTGCTGAACGAAAACCCATGATTTTGGACCCTGTTTTCATGCGAAAAGGCTAAAAGAAATGTTTCACGTTTGTTACACTCAAACAGTGTCTCCTCTCATATGCTGAACTGGTCGCATTGTGGATTTTGGTTAAAACATGATTTTGGACAATGTTCATGGAACTCAGCTTAAAACGTACTTGCAGACTTGAAAACCCTTGCCTATTGTAGAGTACGCCTCCTACTTCCACTGCTGAACGAAAACCCATGATTTTGGACCCTGTTTTCATGCGAAAAGGCTAAAAGAAATGTTTCACGTTTGTTTCACTCAAACAGTGTCTCCTCTCATATGCTGAACTGGTCGCATTGTGGATTTTGTTTAAAACATGATTTTGGACAATGTTCAATTATAACTCAGTTTAAAACGTACTTGCAGACTTGAAAACCCTTGCCTATTGTAGAGCGCGCCTCCTACTTCCACTGCTGAACGAAAACCCATGATTTTGGACCCTGTTTTCATGCGAAAAGGCTAAAAGAAATGTTTCACGTTTGTTACACTCAAACAGTGTCTCCTCTCATATGCTGAACTGGTCGCATTGTGGATTTTGGTTAAAACATGATTTTGGACAATGTTCATGGAACTCAGCTTAAAACGTACTTGCAGACTTGAAAACCCTTGCCTATTGTAGAGCGCTCCTCCTACATCCACTGCTGAACGAAAACCCATGATTTTGGACCCTGTTTTCATGCGAAAAGGCTAAAAGAAATGTTTCACGTTTGTTACACTCAAACAGTGTCTCCTCTCATATGCTGAACTGGTCGCATTGCGGATTTTGGTTAAAACATGATTTTGGACAATGTTCATGGAACTCAGCTTAAAACGTACTTGCAGACTTGAAAACCCTTGCCTATTGTAGAGCGCGCCTCCTACTTCCACTGCTGAACGAAAACCCATGATTTTGGACCCTGTTTTCATGCGAAAAGGCTAAAAGAAATGTTTCACGTTTGTTACACTCAAACAGTGTCTCCTCTCATATGCTGAACTGGTCGCATTGCGGATTTTGGTTAAAACATGATTTTGGACAATGTTCATGGAACTCAGCTTAAAACGTACTTGCAGACTTGAAAACCCTTGCCTATTGTAGAGCGCGCCTCCTACTTCCACTGCTGAACGAAAACCCATGATTTTGGACCCTGTTTTCATGCGAAAAGGCTAAAAGAAATGTTTCACGTTTGTTACACTCAAACAGTGTCTCCTCTCATATGCTGAACTGGTCGCATTGCGGATTTTGGTTAAAACATGATTTTGGACAATGTTCATGGAACTCAGTTTAAAACGTACTTGCAGACTTGAAAACCCTTGCCTATTGTAGAACGCGCCTCCTACTTCCACTGCTGAACGAAAACCCATGATTTTGGACCCTGTTTTCATGCGAAAAGGCTAAAAGAAATGTTTCACGTTTGTTACACTCAAACAGTGTCTCCTCTCATATGCTATACTGGTCGCATTGTGGATTTTGGTTAAAACATGATTTTGGACAATGTTCATGGAACTCAGTTTAAAACGTACTTGCAGACTTGAAAACCCTTGCCTATTGTAGAGCGCGCCTCCTACTTCCACTGCTGAACGAAAACCCATGATTTTGGACCCTGTTTTCATGCGAAAAGGCTAAAAGAAATGTTTCACGTTTGTTACACTCAAACAGTGTCTCCTCTCATATGCTGAACTGGTCGCATTGCGGATTTTGGTTAAAACATGATTTTGGACAATGTTCATGGAACTCAGCTTAAAACGTACTTGCAGACTTGAAAACCCTTGCCTATTGTAGAGCGCGCCTCCTACTTCCACTGCTGAATGAAAACCCATGATTTTGGACCCTGTTTTCATGCGAAAAGGCTAAAAGAAATGTTTCACGTTTGTTACACTCAAACAGTGTCTCCTCTCATATGCTGAACTGGTCGCATTGCGGATTTTGGTTAAAACATGATTTTGGACAATGTTCATGGAACTCAGTTTAAAACGTACTTGCAGACTTGAAAACCCTTGCCTATTGTAGAGCGCGCCTCCTACTTCCACTGCTGAACGAAAACCCATGATTTTGGACCCTGTTTTCATGCGAAAAGGCTAAAAGAAATGTTTCACGTTTGTTACACTCAAACAGTGTCTCCTCTCATATGCTGAACTGGTCGCATTGTGGATTTTGGTTAAAACATGATTTTGGACAATGTTCATGGAACTCAGTTTAAAACGTACTTGCAGACTTGAAAACCCTTGCCTATTGTAGAGCGCTCCTCCTACTTCCACTGCTGAACGAAAACCCATTATTTTGGACCCTGTTTTCATGCGAAAAGGCTAAAAGAAATGTTTCACGTTTGTTACACTCAAACAGTGTCTCCTCTCATATGCTGAACTGGTCGCATTGTGGATTTTGGTTAAAACATGATTTTGGACAATGTTCATGGAACTCAGTTTAAAACGTACTTGCAGACTTGAAAACCCTTGCCTATTGTAGAGCGCGCCTCCTACTTCCACTGCTGAACGAAAACCCATGATTTTGGACCCTGTTTTCATGCGAAAAGGCTAAAAGAAATGTTTCACGTTTGTTTCACTCAAACAGTGTCTCCTCTCATATGCTGAACTGGTCGCATTGTGGATTTTGTTTAAAACATGATTTTGGACAATGTTCAATTATAACTCAGTTTAAAACGTACTTGCAGACTTGAAAACCCTTGCCTATTGTAGAGCGCGCCTCCTACTTCCACTGCTGAACGAAAACCCATGATTTTGGACCCTGTTTTCATGCGAAAAGGCTAAAAGAAATGTTTCACGTTTGTTACACTCAAACAGTGTCTCCTCTCATATGCTGAACTGGTCGCATTGTGGATTT
This sequence comes from Coregonus lavaretus, assembly GCF_964263955.1. Classification (NCBI taxonomy): domain Eukaryota; kingdom Metazoa; phylum Chordata; class Actinopteri; order Salmoniformes; family Salmonidae; genus Coregonus; species Coregonus lavaretus. Next base: position 13,447 of record NW_028166856.1, read on the forward strand.
TGGTTAAAACATGATTTTGGACAATGTTCATGGAACTCAGCTTAAAACGTACTTGCAGACTTGAAAACCCTTGCCTATTGTAGAGCACGCCTCCTACTTCCACTGCTGAACGAAAACCCATGATTTTGGACCCTGTTTTCATGCGAAAAGGCTAAAAGAAATGTTTCACGTTTGTTACACTCAAACAGTGTCTCCTCTCATATGCTGAACTGGTCGCATTGCGGATTTTGGTTAAAACATGATTTTGGACAATGTTCATGGAACTCAGCTTAAAACGTACTTGCAGACTTGAAAACCCTTGCCTATTGTAGAGCGCGCCTCCTACTTCCACTGCTGAACGAAAACCCATGATTTTGGACCCTGTTTTCATGCGAAAAGGCTAAAAGAAATGTTTCACGTTTGTTACACTCAAACAGTGTCTCCTCTCATATGCTGAACTGGTCGCATTGCGGATTTTGGTTAAAACATGATTTTGGACAATGTTCATGGAACTCAGTTTAAAACGTACTTGCAGACTTGAAAACCCTTGCCTATTGTAGAGCGCGCCTCCTACTTCCACTGCTGAACGAAAACCCATGATTTTGGACCCTGTTTTCATGCGAAAAGGCTAAAAGAAATGTTTCACGTTTGTTACACTCAAACAGTGTCTCCTCTCATATGCTGAACTGGTCGCATTGTGGATTTTGGTTAAAACATGATTTTGGACAATGTTCATGGAACTCAGTTTAAAACGTACTTGCAGACTTGAAAACCCTTGCCTATTGTAGAGCGCACCTCCTACTTCCACTGCTGAACGAAAACCCATGATTTTGGACCCTGTTTTCATGCGAAAAGGCTAAAAGAAATGTTTCACGTTTGTTACACTCAAACAGTGTCTCCTCTCATATGCTGAACTGGTCGCATTGTGGATTTTGGTTAAAACATGATTTTGGACAATGTTCATGGAACTCAGTTTAAAACGTACTTGCAGACTTGAAAACCCTTGCCTATTGTAGAGCGCTCCTCCTACTTCCACTGCTGAACGAAAACCCATTATTTTGGACCCTGTTTTCATGCGAAAAGGCTAAAAGAAATGTTTCACGTTTGTTACACTCAAACAGTGTCTCCTCTCATATGCTGAACTGGTCGCATTGTGGATTTTGGTTAAAACATGATTTTGGACAATGTTCATGGAACTCAGTTTAAAACGTACTTGCAGACTTGAAAACCCTTGCCTATTGTAGAGCGCGCCTCCTACTTCCACTGCTGAACGAAAACCCATGATTTTGGACCCTGTTTTCATGCGAAAAGGCTAAAAGAAATGTTTCACGTTTGTTTCACTCAAACAGTGTCTCCTCTCATATGCTGAACTGGTCGCATTGTGGATTTTGTTTAAAACATGATTTTGGACAATGTTCAATTATAACTCAGTTTAAAACGTACTTGCAGACTTGAAAACCCTTGCCTATTGTAGAGCGCGCCTCCTACTTCCACTGCTGAACGAAAACCCATGATTTTGGACCCTGTTTTCATGCGAAAAGGCTAAAAGAAATGTTTCACGTTTGTTACACTCAAACAGTGTCTCCTCTCATATGCTGAACTGGTCGCATTGTGGATTTTGGTTAAAACATGATTTTGGACAATGTTCATGGAACTCAGCTTAAAACGTACTTGCAGACTTGAAAACCCTTGCCTATTGTAGAGCGCTCCTCCTACATCCACTGCTGAACGAAAACCCATGATTTTGGACCCTGTTTTCATGCGAAAAGGCTAAAAGAAATGTTTCACGTTTGTTACACTCAAACAGTGTCTCCTCTCATATGCTGAACTGGTCGCATTGCGGATTTTGGTTAAAACATGATTTTGGACAATGTTCATGGAACTCAGCTTAAAACGTACTTGCAGACTTGAAAACCCTTGCCTATTGTAGAGCGCGCCTCCTACTTCCACTGCTGAACGAAAACCCATGATTTTGGACCCTGTTTTCATGCGAAAAGGCTAAAAGAAATGTTTCACGTTTGTTACACTCAAACAGTGTCTCCTCTCATATGCTGAACTGGTCGCATTGTGGATTTTGGTTAAAACATGATTTTGGACAATGTTCATGGAACTCAGCTTAAAACGTACTTGCAGACTTGAAAACCCTTGCCTATTGTAGAGCACGCCTCCTACTTCCACTGCTGAACGAAAACCCATGATTTTGGACCCTGTTTTCATGCGAAAAGGCTAAAAGAAATGTTTCACGTTTGTTTCACTCAAACAGTGTCTCCTCTCATATGCTGAACTGGTCGCATTGTGGATTTTGTTTAAAACATGATTTTGGACAATGTTCAATTATAACTCAGTTTAAAACGTACTTGCAGACTTGAAAACCCTTGCCTATTGTAGAGCGCGCCTCCTACTTCCACTGCTGAACGAAAACCCATGATTTTGGACCCTGTTTTCATGCGAAAAGGCTAAAAGAAATGTTTCACGTTTGTTACACTCAAACAGTGTCTCCTCTCATATGCTGAACTGGTCGCATTGTGGATTTTGGTTAAAACATGATTTTGGACAATGTTCATGGAACTCAGCTTAAAACGTACTTGCAGACTTGAAAACCCTTGCCTATTGTAGAGCGCTCCTCCTACATCCACTGCTGAACGAAAACCCATGATTTTGGACCCTGTTTTCATGCGAAAAGGCTAAAAGAAATGTTTCACGTTTGTTACACTCAAACAGTGTCTCCTCTCATATGCTGAACTGGTCGCATTGCAGATTTTGGTTAAAACATGATTTTGGACAATGTTCATGGAACTCAGCTTAAAACGTACTTGCAGACTTGAAAACCCTTGCCTATTGTAGAGCGCGCCTCCTACTTCCACTGCTGAACGAAAACCCATGATTTTGGACCCTGTTTTCATGCGAAAAGGCTAAAAGAAATGTTTCACGTTTGTTACACTCAAACAGTGTCTCCTCTCATATGCTGAACTGGTCGCATTGCGGATTTTGGTTAAAACATGATTTTGGACAATGTTCATGGAACTCAGCTTAAAACGTACTTGCAGACTTGAAAACCCTTGCCTATTGTAGAGCGCGCCTCCTACTTCCACTGCTGAACGAAAACCCATGATTTTGGACCCTGTTTTCATGCGAAAAGGCTAAAAGAAATGTTTCACGTTTGTTACACTCAAACAGTGTCTCCTCTCATATGCTGAACTGGTCGCATTGCGGATTTTGGTTAAAACATGATTTTGGACAATGTTCATGGAACTCAGTTTAAAACGTACTTGCAGACTTGAAAACCCTTGCCTATTGTAGAGCGCGCCTCCTACTTCCACTGCTGAACGAAAACCCATGATTTTGGACCCTGTTTTCATGCGAAAAGGCTAAAAGAAATGTTTCACGTTTGTTACACTCAAACAGTGTCTCCTCTCATATGCTATACTGGTCGCATTGTGGATTTTGGTTAAAACATGATTTTGGACAATGTTCATGGAACTCAGTTTAAAACGTACTTGCAGACTTGAAAACCCTTGCCTATTGTAGAGCGCGCCTCCTACTTCCACTGCTGAACGAAAACCCATGATTTTGGACCCTGTTTTCATGCGAAAAGGCTAAAAGAAATGTTTCACGTTTGTTACACTCAAACAGTGTCTCCTCTCATATGCTGAACTGGTCGCATTGCGGATTTTGGTTAAAACATGATTTTGGACAATGTTCATGGAACTCAGTTTAAAACGTACTTGCAGACTTGAAAACCCTTGCCTATTGTAGAGCGCGCCTCCTACTTCCACTGCTGAACGAAAACCCATGATTTTGGACCCTGTTTTCATGCGAAAAGGCTAAAATAAATGTTTCACGTTTGTTACACTCAAACAGTGTCTCCTCTCATATGCTGAACTGGTCGCATTGCGGATTTTGGTTAAAACATGATTTTGGACAATGTTCATGGAACTCAGTTTAAAACGTACTTGCAGACTTGAAAACCCTTGCCTATTGTAGAGCGCGCCTCCTACTTCCACTGCTGAACGAAAACCCATGATTTTGGACCCTGTTTTCATGCGAAAAGGCTAAAAGAAATGTTTCACGTTTGTTACACTCAAACAGTGTCTCCTCTCATATGCTGAACTGGTCGCATTGTGGATTTTGGTTAAAACATGATTTTGGACAATGTTCATGGAACTCAGTTTAAAACGTACTTGCAGACTTGAAAACCCTTGCCTATTGTAGAGCGCTCCTCCTACTTCCACTGCTGAACGAAAACCCATTATTTTGGACCCTGTTTTCATGCGAAAAGGCTAAAAGAAATGTTTCACGTTTGTTACACTCAAACAGTGTCTCCTCTCATATGCTGAACTGGTCGCATTGTGGATTTTGGTTAAAACATGATTTTGGACAATGTTCATGGAACTCAGTTTAAAACGTACTTGCAGACTTGAAAACCCTTGCCTATTGTAGAGCGCGCCTCCTACTTCCACTGCTGAACGAAAACCCATGATTTTGGACCCTGTTTTCATGCGAAAAGGCTAAAAGAAATGTTTCACGTTTGTTTCACTCAAACAGTGTCTCCTCTCATATGCTGAACTGGTCGCATTGTGGATTTTGTTTAAAACATGATTTTGGACAATGTTCAATTATAACTCAGTTTAAAACGTACTTGCAGACTTGAAAACCCTTGCCTATTGTAGAGCGCGCCTCCTACTTCCACTGCTGAACGAAAACCCATGATTTTGGACCCTGTTTTCATGCGAAAAGGCTAAAAGAAATGTTTCACGTTTGTTACACTCAAACAGTGTCTCCTCTCATATGCTGAACTGGTCGCATTGTGGATTTTGGTTAAAACATGATTTTGGACAATGTTCATGGAACTCAGCTTAAAACGTACTTGCAGACTTGAAAACCCTTGCCTATTGTAGAGCGCTCCTCCTACTTCCACTGCTGAACGAAAACCCATGATTTTGGACCCTGTTTTCATGCGAAAAGGCTAAAAGAAATGTTTCACGTTTGTTACACTCAAACAGTGTCTCCTCTCATATGCTGAACTGGTCGCATTGCGGATTTTGGTTAAAACATGATTTTGGACAATGTTCATGGAACTCAGCTTAAAACGTACTTGCAGACTTGAAAACCCTTGCCTATTGTAGAGCGCGCCTCCTACTTCCACTGCTGAACGAAAACCCATGATTTTGGACCCTGTTTTCATGCGAAAAGGCTAAAAGAAATGTTTCACGTTTGTTACACTCAAACAGTGTCTCCTCTCATATGCTGAACTGGTCGCATTGTGGATTTAGGTTAAAACATGATTTTGGACAATGTTCATGGAACTCAGCTTAAAACGTACTTGCAGACTTGAAAACCCTTGCCTATTGTAGAGCACGCCTCCTACTTCCACTGCTGAACGAAAACCCATGATTTTGGACCCTGTTTTCATGCGAAAAGGCTAAAAGAAATGTTTCACGTTTGTTACACTCAAACAGTGTCTCCTCTCATATGCTGAACTGGTCGCATTGCGGATTTTGGTTAAAACATGATTTTGGACAATGTTCATGAAACTCAGTTTAAAACGTACTTGCAGACTTGAAAACCCTTGCCTATTGTAGAGCGCGCCTCCTACTTCCACTGCTGAACGAAAACCCATGATTTTGGACCCTGTTTTCATGCGAAAAGGCTAAAAGAAATGTTTCACGTTTGTTACACTCAAACAGTGTCTCCTCTCATATGCTATACTGGTCGCATTGTGGATTTTGGTTAAAACATGATTTTGGACAATGTTCATGGAACTCAGTTTAAAACGTACTTGCAGACTTGAAAACCCTTGCCTATTGTAGAGCGCGCCTCCTACTTCCACTGCTGAACGAAAACCCATGATTTTGGACCCTGTTTTCATGCGAAAAGGCTAAAAGAAATGTTTCACGTTTGTTACACTCAAACAGTGTCTCCTCTCATATGCTGAACTGGTCGCATTGCGGATTTTGGTTAAAACATGATTTTGGACAATGTTCATGGAACTCAGCTTAAAACGTACTTGCAGACTTGAAAACCCTTGCCTATTGTAGAGCGCGCCTCCTACTTCCACTGCTGAACGAAAACCCATGATTTTGGACCCTGTTTTCATGCGAAAAGGCTAAAAGAAATGTTTCACGTTTGTTACACTCAAACAGTGTCTCCTCTCATATGCTGAACTGGTCGCATTGCGGATTTTGGTTAAAACATGATTTTGGACAATGTTCATGGAACTCAGTTTAAAACGTACTTGCAGACTTGAAAACCCTTGCCTATTGTAGAGCGCGCCTCCTACTTCCACTGCTGAACGAAAACCCATGATTTTGGACCCTGTTTTCATGCGAAAAGGCTAAAAGAAATGTTTCACGTTTGTTACACTCAAACAGTGTCTCCTCTCATATGCTGAACTGGTCGCATTGTGGATTTTGGTTAAAACATGATTTTGGACAATGTTCATGGAACTCAGTTTAAAACGTACTTGCAGACTTGAAAACCCTTGCCTATTGTAGAGCGCACCTCCTACTTCCACTGCTGAACGAAAACCCATGATTTTGGACCCTGTTTTCATGCGAAAAGGCTAAAAGAAATGTTTCACGTTTGTTACACTCAAACAGTGTCTCCTCTCATATGCTGAACTGGTCGCATTGTGGATTTTGGTTAAAACATGATTTTGGACAATGTTCATGGAACTCAGTTTAAAACGTACTTGCAGACTTGAAAACCCTTGCCTATTGTAGAGCGCTCCTCCTACTTCCACTGCTGAACGAAAACCCATTATTTTGGACCCTGTTTTCATGCGAAAAGGCTAAAAGAAATGTTTCACGTTTGTTACACTCAAACAGTGTCTCCTCTCATATGCTGAACTGGTCGCATTGTGGATTTTGGTTAAAACATGATTTTGGACAATGTTCATGGAACTCAGTTTAAAACGTACTTGCAGACTTGAAAACCCTTGCCTATTGTAGAGCGCGCCTCCTACTTCCACTGCTGAACGAAAACCCATGATTTTGGACCCTGTTTTCATGCGAAAAGGCTAAAAGAAATGTTTCACGTTTGTTTCACTCAAACAGTGTCTCCTCTCATATGCTGAACTGGTCGCATTGTGGATTTTGTTTAAAACATGATTTTGGACAATGTTCAATTATAACTCAGTTTAAAACGTACTTGCAGACTTGAAAACCCTTGCCTATTGTAGAGCGCGCCTCCTACTTCCACTGCTGAACGAAAACCCATGATTTTGGACCCTGTTTTCATGCGAAAAGGCTAAAAGAAATGTTTCACGTTTGTTACACTCAAACAGTGTCTCCTCTCATATGCTGAACTGGTCGCATTGTGGATTTTGGTTAAAACATGATTTTGGACAATGTTCATGGAACTCAGCTTAAAACGTACTTGCAGACTTGAAAACCCTTGCCTATTGTAGAGCGCTCCTCCTACTTCCACTGCTGAACGAAAACCCATGATTTTGGACCCTGTTTTCATGCGAAAAGGCTAAAAGAAATGTTTCACGTTTGTTACACTCAAACAGTGTCTCCTCTCATATGCTGAACTGGTTGCATTGCGGATTTTGGTTAAAACATGATTTTGGACAATGTTCATGGAACTCAGCTTAAAACGTACTTGCAGACTTGAAAACCCTTGCCTATTGTAGAGCGCGCCTCCTACTTCCACTGCTGAACGAAAACCCATGATTTTGGACCCTGTTTTCATGCGAAAAGGCTAAAAGAAATGTTTCACGTTTGTTACACTCAAACAGTGTCTCCTCTCATATGCTGAACTGGTCGCATTGTGGATTTAGGTTAAAACATGATTTTGGACAATGTTCATGGAACTCAGCTTAAAAAGTACTTGCAGACTTGAAAACCCTTGCCTATTGTAGAGCACGCCTCCTACTTCCACTGCTGAACGAAAACCCATGATTTTGGACCCTGTTTTCATGCGAAAAGGCTAAAAGAAATGTTTCACGTTTGTTACACTCAAACAGTGTCTCCTCTCATATGCTGAACTGGTCGCATTGCGGATTTTGGTTAAAACATGATTTTGGACAATGTTCATGGAACTCAGCTTAAAACGTACTTGCAGACTTGAAAACCCTTGCCTATTGTAGAGCGCGCCTCCTACTTCCACTGCTGAACGAAAACCCATGATTTTGGACCCTGTTTTCATGCGAAAAGGCTAAAAGAAATGTTTCACGTTTGTTACACTCAAACAGTGTCTCCTCTCATATGCTGAACTGGTCGCATTGCGGATTTTGGTTAAAACATGATTTTGGACAATGTTCATGGAACTCAGTTTAAAACGTACTTGCAGACTTGAAAACCCTTGCCTATTGTAGAGCGCGCCTCCTACTTCCACTGCTGAACGAAAACCCATGATTTTGGACCCTGTTTTCATGCGAAAAGGCTAAAAGAAATGTTTCACGTTTGTTACACTCAAACAGTGTCTCCTCTCATATGCTGAACTGGTCGCATTGTGGATTTTGGTTAAACATGATTTTGGACAATGTTCATGGAACTCAGTTTAAAACGTACTTGCAGACTTGAAAACCCTTGCCTATTGTAGAGCGCACCTCCTACTTCCACTGCTGAACGAAAACCCATGATTTTGGACCCTGTTTTCATGCGAAAAGGCTAAAAGAAATGTTTCACGTTTGTTACACTCAAACAGTGTCTCCTCTCATATGCTGAACTGGTCGCATTGTGGATTTTGGTTAAAACATGATTTTGGACAATGTTCATGGAACTCAGTTTAAAACGTACTTGCAGACTTGAAAACCCTTGCCTATTGTAGAGCGCTCCTCCTACTTCCACTGCTGAACGAAAACCCATTATTTTGGACCCTGTTTTCATGCGAAAAGGCTAAAAGAAATGTTTCACGTTTGTTACACTCAAACAGTGTCTCCTCTCATATGCTGAACTGGTCGCATTGTGGATTTTGGTTAAAACATGATTTTGGACAATGTTCATGGAACTCAGTTTAAAACGTACTTGCAGACTTGAAAACCCTTGCCTATTGTAGAGCGCGCCTCCTACTTCCACTGCTGAACGAAAACCCATGATTTTGGACCCTGTTTTCATGCGAAAAGGCTAAAAGAAATGTTTCACGTTTGTTTCACTCAAACAGTGTCTCCTCTCATATGCTGAACTGGTCGCATTGTGGATTTTGTTTAAAACATGATTTTGGACAATGTTCAATTATAACTCAGTTTAAAACGTACTTGCAGACTTGAAAACCCTTGCCTATTGTAGAGCGCGCCTCCTACTTCCACTGCTGAACGAAAACCCATGATTTTGGACCCTGTTTTCATGAGAAAAGGCTAAAAGAAATGTTTCACGTTTGTTACACTCAAACAGTGTCTCCTCTCATATGCTGAACTGGTCGCATTGTGGATTTTGGTTAAAACATGATTTTGGACAATGTTCATGGAACTCAGCTTAAAACGTACTTGCAGACTTGAAAACCCTTGCCTATTGTAGAGCGCTCCTCCTACTTCCACTGCTGAACGAAAACCCATGATTTTGGACCCTGTTTTCATGCGAAAAGGCTAAAAGAAATGTTTCACGTTTGTTACACTCAAACAGTGTCTCCTCTCATATGCTGAACTGGTCGCATTGCGGATTTTGGTTAAAACATGATTTTGGACAATGTTCATGGAACTCAGCTTAAAACGTACTTGCAGACTTGAAAACCCTTGCCTATTGTAGAGCGCGCCTCCTACTTCCACTGCTGAACGAAAACCCATGATTTTGGACCCTGTTTTCATGCGAAAAGGCTAAAAGAAATGTTTCACGTTTGTTACACTCAAACAGTGTCTCCTCTCATATGCTGAACTGGTCGCATTGTGGATTTTGGTTAAAACATGATTTTGGACAATGTTCATGGAACTCAGTTTAAAACGTACTTGCAGACTTGAAAACCCTTGCCTATTGTAGAGCGCGCCTCTTACTTCCACTGCTGAACGAAAACCCATGATTTTGGACCCTGTTTTCATGCGAAAAGGCTAAAAGAAATGTTTCACGTTTGTTACACTCAAACAGTGTCTCCTCTCATATGCTGAACTGGTCGCATTGTGGATTTTGGTTAAAACATGATTTTGGACAATGTTCATGGAACTCAGCTTAAAACGTACTTGCAGACTTGAAAACCCTTGCCTATTGTAGAGCGCGCCTCCTACTTCCACTGCTGAACGAAAACCCATGATTTTGGACCCTGTTTTCATGCGAAAAGGCTAAAAGAAATGTTTCACGTTTGTTACACTCAAACAGTGTCTCCTCTCATATGCTGAACTGGTCGCATTGCGGATTTTGGTTAAAACATGATTTTGGACAATGTTCATGGAACTCAGTTTAAAACGTACTTGCAGACTTGAAAACCCTTGCCTATTGTAGAGCGCGCCTCCTACTTCCACTGCTGAACGAAAACCCATGATTTTGGACCCTGTTTTCATGCGAAAAGGCTAAAAGAAATGTTTCACGTTTGTTACACTCAAACAGTGTCTCCTCTCATATGCTGAACTGGTCGCATTGTGGATTTTGGTTAAAACATGATTTTGGACAATGTTCATGGAACTCAGCTTAAAACGTACTTGCAGACTTGAAAACCCTTGCCTATTGTAGAGCGCGCCTCCTACTTCCACTGCTGAACGAAAACCCATGATTTTGGACCCTGTTTTCATGCGAAAAGGCTAAAAGAAATGTTTCACGTTTGTTTCACTCAAACAGTGTCTCCTCTCATATGCTGAACTGGTCGCATTGTGGATTTTGTTTAAAACATGATTTTGGACAATGTTCAATTATAACTCAGTTTAAAACGTACTTGCAGACTTGAAAACCCTTGCCTATTGTAGAGCGCGCCTCCTACTTCCACTGCTGAACGAAAACCCATGATTTTGGACCCTGTTTTCATGCGAAAAGGCTAAAAGAAATGTTTCACGTTTGTTACACTCAAACAGTGTCTCCTCTCATATGCTGAACTGGTCGCATTGTGGATTTTGGTTAAAACATGATTTTGGACAATGTTCATGGAACTCAGCTTAAAACGTACTTGCAGACTTGAAAACCCTTGCCTATTGTAGAGCGCGCCTCCTACTTCCACTGCTGAACGAAAACCCATGATTTTGGACCCTGTTTTCATGCGAAAAGGCTAAAAGAAATGTTTCACGTTTGTTACACTCAAACAGTGTCTCCTCTCATATGCTGAACTGGTCGCATTGTGGTTTTAGGTTAAAACATGATTTTGGACAATGTTCATGGAACTCAGCTTAAAAAGTACTTGCAGACTTGAAAACCCTTGCCTATTGTAGAGCACGCCTCCTACTTCCACTGCTGAACGAAAACCCATGATTTTGGACCCTGTTTTCATGCGAAAAGGCTAAAATAAATGTTTCACGTTTGTTACACTCAAACAGTGTCTCCTCTCATATGCTGAACTGGTCGCATTGCGGATTTTGGTTAAAACATGATTTTGGACAATGTTCATGGAACTCAGTTTAAAACGTACTTGCAGACTTGAAAACCCTTGCCTATTGTAGAGCGCGCCTCCTACTTCCACTGCTGAACGAAAACCCATGATTTTGGACCCTGTTTTCATGCGAAAAGGCTAAAAGAAATGTTTCACGTTTGTTACACTCAAACAGTGTCTCCTCTCATATGCTGAACTGGTCGCATTGTGGATTTTGGTTAAACATGATTTTGGACAATGTTCATGGAACTCAGTTTAAAACGTACTTGCAGACTTGAAAACCCTTGCCTATTGTAGAGCGCACCTCCTACTTCCACTGCTGAACGAAAACCCATGATTTTGGACCCTGTTTTCATGCGAAAAGGCTAAAAGAAATGTTTCACGTTTGTTACACTCAAACAGTGTCTCCTCTCATATGCTGAACTGGTCGCATTGTGGATTTTGGTTAAAACATGATTTTGGACAATGTTCATGGAACTCAGTTTAAAACGTACTTGCAGACTTGAAAACCCTTGCCTATTGTAGAGCGCTCCTCCTACTTCCACTGCTGAACGAAAACCCATTATTTTGGACCCTGTTTTCATGCGAAAAGGCTAAAAGAAATGTTTCACGTTTGTTACACTCAAACAGTGTCTCCTCTCATATGCTGAACTGGTCGCATTGTGGATTTTGGTTAAAACATGATTTTGGACAATGTTCATGGAACTCAGTTTAAAACGTACTTGCAGACTTGAAAACCCTTGCCTATTGTAGAGCGCGCCTCCTACTTCCACTGCTGAACGAAAACCCATGATTTTGGACCCTGTTTTCATGCGAAAAGGCTAAAAGAAATGTTTCACGTTTGTTTCACTCAAACAGTGTCTCCTCTCATATGCTGAACTGGTCGCATTGTGGATTTTGTTTAAAACATGATTTTGGACAATGTTCAATTATAACTCAGTTTAAAACGTACTTGCAGACTTGAAAACCCTTGCCTATTGTAGAGCGCGCCTCCTACTTCCACTGCTGAACGAAAACCCATGATTTTGGACCCTGTTTTCATGCGAAAAGGCTAAAAGAAATGTTTCACGTTTGTTACACTCAAACAGTGTCTCCTCTCATATGCTGAACTGGTCGCATTGTGGATTTTGGTTAAAACATGATTTTGGACAATGTTCATGGAACTCAGTTTAAAACGTACTTGCAGACTTGAAAACCCTTGCCTATTGTAGAGCGCGCCTCTTACTTCCACTGCTGAACGAAAACCCATGATTTTGGACCCTGTTTTCATGCGAAAAGGCTAAAAGAAATGTTTCACGTTTGTTACACTCAAACAGTGTCTCCTCTCATATGCTGAACTGGTCGCATTGTGGATTTTGGTTAAAACATGATTTTGGACAATGTTCATGGAACTCAGCTTAAAACGTACTTGCAGACTTGAAAACCCTTGCCTATTGTAGAGCGCGCCTCCTACTTCCACTGCTGAACGAAAACCCATGATTTTGGACCCTGTTTTCATGCGAAAAGGCTAAAAGAAATGTTTCACGTTTGTTACACTCAAACAGTGTCTCCTCTCATATGCTGAACTGGTCGCATTGCGGATTTTGGTTAAAACATGATTTTGGACAATGTTCATGGAACTCAGTTTAAAACGTACTTGCAGACTTGAAAACCCTTGCCTATTGTAGAGCGCGCCTCCTACTTCCACTGCTGAACGAAAACCCATGATTTTGGACCCTGTTTTCATGCGAAAAGGCTAAAAGAAATGTTTCACGTTTGTTACACTCAAACAGTGTCTCCTCTCATATGCTGAACTGGTCGCATTGTGGATTTTGGTTAAAACATGATTTTGGACAATGTTCATGGAACTCAGCTTAAAACGTACTTGCAGACTTGAAAACCCTTGCCTATTGTAGAGCGCGCCTCCTACTTCCACTGCTGAACGAAAACCCATGATTTTGGACCCTGTTTTCATGCGAAAAGGCTAAAAGAAATGTTTCACGTTTGTTACACTCAAACAGTGTCTCCTCTCATATGCTGAACTGGTCGCATTGTGGATTTTGGTTAAAACATGATTTTGGACAATGTTCATGGAACTCAGCTTAAAACGTACTTGCAGACTTGAAAACCCTTGCCTATTGTAGAGCGCGCCTCCTACTTCCACTGCTGAACGAAAACCCATGATTTTGGACCCTGTTTTCATGCGAAAAGGCTAAAAGAAATGTTTCACGTTTGTTACACTCAAACAGTGTCTCCTCTCATATGCTGAACTGGTCGCATTGTGGATTTTGGTTAAAACATGATTTTGGACAATGTTCATGAAACTCAGTTTAAAACGTACTTGCAGACTTGAAAACCCTTGCCTATTGTAGAGCGCGCCTCCTACTTCCACTGCTGAACGAAAACCCATGATTTTGGACCCTGTTTTCATGCGAAAAGGCTAAAAGAAATGTTTCACGTTTGTTACACTCAAACAGTGTCTCCTCTCATATGCTATACTGGTCGCATTGTGGATTTTGGTTAAAACATGATTTTGGACAATGTTCATGGAACTCAGTTTAAAACGTACTTGCAGACTTGAAAACCCTTGCCTATTGTAGAGCGCGCCTCCTACTTCCACTGCTGAACGAAAACCCATGATTTTGGACCCTGTTTTCATGCGAAAAGGCTAAAAGAAATGTTTCACGTTTGTTACACTCAAACAGTGTCTCCTCTCATATGCTATACTGGTCGCATTGTGGATTTTGGTTAAAACATGATTTTGGACAATGTTCATGGAACTCAGTTTAAAACGTACTTGCAGACTTGAAAACCCTTGCCTATTGTAGAGCGCGCCTCCTACTTCCACTGCTGAACGAAAACCCATGATTTTGGACCCTGTTTTCATGCGAAAAGGCTAAAAGAAATGTTTCACGTTTGTTACACTCAAACAGTGTCTCCTCTCATATGCTGAACTGGTCGCATTGTGGATTTTGGTTAAAACATGATTTTGGACAATGTTCATGGAACTCAGTTTAAAACGTACTTGCAGACTTGAAAACCCTTGCCTATTGTAGAGCGCGCCTCCTACTTCCACTGCTGAACGAAAACCCATGATTTTGGACCCTGTTTTCATGCGAAAAGGCTAAAAGAAATGTTTCACGTTTGTTACACTCAAACAGTGTCTCCTCTCATATGCTGAACTGGTCGCATTGCGGATTTTGGTTAAAACATGATTTTGGACAATGTTCATGGAACTCAGTTTAAAACGTACTTGCAGACTTGAAAACCCTTGCCTATTGTAGAGCGCGCCTCCTACTTCCACTGCTGAACGAAAACCCATGATTTTGGACCCTGTTTTCATGCGAAAAGGCTAAAAGAAATGTTTCACGTTTGTTACACTCAAACAGTGTCTCCTCTCATATGCTGAACTGGTCGCATTGCGGATTTTGGTTAAAACATGATTTTGGACAATGTTCATGGAACTCAGTTTAAAACGTACTTGCAGACTTGAAAACCCTTGCCTATTGTAGAGCGCGCCTCCTACTTCCACTGCTGAACGAAAACCCATGATTTTGGACCCTGTTTTCATGCGAAAAGGCTAAAAGAAATGTTTCACGTTTGTTACACTCAAACAGTGTCTCCTCTCATATGCTGAACTGGTCGCATTGTGGATTTTGGTTAAAACATGATTTTGGACAATGTTCATGGAACTCAGTTTAAAACGTACTTGCAGACTTGAAAACCCTTGCCTATTGTAGAGCGCGCCTCCTACTTCCACTGCTGAACGAAAACCCATGATTTTGGACCCTGTTTTCATGCGAAAAGGCTAAAAGAAATGTTTCACGTTTGTTACACTCAAACAGTGTCTCCTCTCATGTGCTGAACTGGTCGCATTGTGGATTTTGGTTAAAACATGATTTTGGACAATGTTCATGGAACTCAGCTTAAAACGTACTTGCAGACTTGAAAACCCTTGCCTATTGTAGAGCGCGCCTCCTACTTCCACTGCTGAACGAAAACCCATGATTTTGGACCCTGTTTTCATGCGAAAAGGCTAAAAGAAATGTTTCACGTTTGTTACACTCAAACAGTGTCTCCTCTCATATGCTGAACTGGTCGCATTGTGGATTTTGGTTAAAACATGATTTTGGACAATGTTCATGGAACTCAGCTTAAAACGTACTTGCAGACTTGAAAACCCTTGCCTATTGTAGAGCGCGCCTCCTACTTCCACTGCTGAACGAAAACCCATGATTTTGGACCCTGTTTTCATGCGAAAAGGCTAAAAGAAATGTTTCACGTTTGTTACATTCAAACAGTGTCTCCTCTCATATGCTGAACTGGTCGCATTGTGGATTTTGGTTAAAACATGATTTTGGACAATGTTCATGGAACTCAGCTTAAAACGTACTTGCAGACTTGAAAACCCTTGCCTATTGTAGAGCGCGCCTTTTACTTCCACTGCTGAACGAAAACCCATGATTTTGGACCCTGTTTTCATGCGAAAAGGCTAAAAGAAATGTTTCACGTTTGTTACACTCAAACAGTGTCTCCTCTCATATGCTGAACTGGTCGCATTGTGGATTTTGGTTAAAACATGATTTTGGACAATGTTCATGGAACTCAGCTTAAAACGTACTTGCAGACTTGAAAACCCTTGCCTATTGTAGAGCGCGCCTCCTACTTCCACTGCTGAACGAAAACCCATGATTTTGGACCCTGTTTTCATGCGAAAAGGCTAAAAGAAATGTTTCACGTTTGTTACACTCAAACAGTATCTCCTCTCATATGCTGAACTGGTCGCATTGTGGATTTTGGTTAAAACATGATTTTGGACAATGTTCATGGAACTCAGTTTAAAACGTACTTGCAGACTTGAAAACCCTTGCCTATTGTAGAGCGCGCCTCCTACTTCCACTGCTGAACGAAAACCCATGATTTTGGACCCTGTTTTCATGCGAAAAGGCTAAAAGAAATGTTTCACGTTTGTTACACTCAAACAGTGTCTCCTCTCATATGCTGAACTGGTCGCATTGTGGATTTTGGTTAAAACATGATTTTGGACAATGTTCATGGAACTCAGCTTAAAACGTACTTGCAGACTTGAAAACCCTTGCCTATTGTAGAGCGCGCCTCCTACTTCCACTGCTGAACGAAAACCCATGATTTTGGACCCTGTTTTCATGCGAAAAGGCTAAAAGAAATGTTTCACGTTTGTTACACTCAAACAGTGTCTCCTCTCATATGCTGAACTGGTCGCATTGCGGATTTTGGTTAAAACATGATTTTGGACAATGTTCATGGAACTCAGTTTAAAACGTACTTGCAGACTTGAAAACCCTTGCCTATTGTAGAGCGCGCCTCCTACTTCCACTGCTGAACGAAAACCCATGATTTTGGACCCTGTTTTCATGCGAAAAGGCTAAAAGAAATGTTTCACGTTTGTTACACTCAAACAGTGTCTCCTCTCATATGCTGAACTGGTCGCATTGTGGATTTTGGTTAAAACATGATTTTGGACAATGTTCATGGAACTCAGTTTAAAACGTACTTGCAGACTTGAAAACCCTTGCCTATTGTAGAGCGCGCCTCCTACTTCCACTGCTGAACGAAAACCCATGATTTTGGACCCTGTTTTCATGCGAAAAGGATAAAAGAAATGTTTCACGTTTGTTACACTCAAACAGTGTCTCCTCTCATATGCTGAACTGGTCGCATTGCGGATTTTGGTTAAAACATGATTTTGGACAATGTTCATGGAACTCAGTTTAAAACGTACTTGCAGACTTGAAAACCCTTGCCTATTGTAGAGCGCGCCTCCTACTTCCACTGCTGAACGAAAACCCATGATTTTGGACCCTGTTTTCATGCGAAAAGGCTAAAAGAAATGTTTCACGTTTGTTACACTCAAACAGTGTCTCCTCTCATATGCTGAACTGGTCGCATTGTGGATTTTGGTTAAAACATGATTTTGGACAATGTTCATGGAACTCAGCTTAAAACGTACTTGCAGACTTGAAAACCCTTGCCTATTGTAGAGCGCGCCTCCTACTTCCAATGCTGAACGAAAACCCATGATTTTGGACCCTGTTTTCATGCGAAAAGGCTAAAAGAAATGTTTCACGTTTGTTACACTCAAACAGTGTCTCCTCTCATATGCTGAACTGGTCGCATTGTGGATTTTGGTTAAAACATGATTTTGGACAATGTTCATGGAACTCAGCTTAAAACGTACTTGCAGACTTGAAAACCCTTGCCTATTGTAGAGCGCGCCTCCTACTTCCACTGCTGAACGAAAACCCATGATTTTGGACCCTGTTTTCATGCGAAAAGGCTAAAAGAAATGTTTCACGTTTGTTACACTCAAACAGTGTCTCCTCTCATATGCTGAACTGGTCGCATTGTGGATTTTGGTTAAAACATGATTTTGGACAATGTTCATGAAACTCAGTTTAAAACGTACTTGCAGACTTGAAAACCCTTGCCTATTGTAGAGCGCGCCTCCTACTTCCACTGCTGAACGAAAACCCATGATTTTGGACCCTGTTTTCATGCGAAAAGGATAAAAGAAATGTTTCACGTTTGTTACACTCAAACAGTGTCTCCTCTCATATGCTGAACTGGTCGCATTGTGGATTTTGGTTAAAACATGATTTTGGACAATGTTCATGGAACTCAGTTTAAAACGTACTTGCAGACTTGAAAACCCTTGCCTATTGTAGAGCGCGCCTCCTACTTCCACTGCTGAACGAAAACCCATGATTTTGGACCCTGTTTTCATGAGAAAAGGCTAAAAGAAATGTTTCACCTTTGTTACACTCAAACAGTGTCTCCTCTCATATGCTGAACTGGTCGCATTGTGAATTTTGGTTAAAACATGATTTTGGACAATGTTCATGGAACTCAGTTTAAAACGTACTTGCAGACTTGAAAACCCTTGCCTATTGTAGAGCGCGCCTCCTACTTCCACTGCTGAACGAAAACCCATGATTTTGGACCCTGTTTTCATGCGAAAAGGCTAAAAGAAATGTTTCACGTTTGTTACACTCAAACAGTGTCTCCTCTCATATGCTGAACTGGTCGCATTGTGGATTTTGGTTAAAACATGATTTTGGACAATGTTCATGGAACTCAGCTTAAAACGTACTTGCAGACTTGAAAACCCTTGCCTATTGTAGAGCGCGCCTCCTACTTCCACTGCTGAACGAAAACCCATGATTTTGGACCCTGTTTTCATGCGAAAAGGCTAAAAGAAATGTTTCACGTTTGTTACACTCAAACAGTGTCTCCTCTCATATGCTGAACTGGTCGCATTGTGGATTTTGGTTAAAACATGATTTTGGACAATGTTCATGGAACTCAGCTTAAAACGTACTTGCAGACTTGAAAACCCTTGCCTATTGTAGAGCGTGCCTCCTACTTCCACTGCTGAACGAAAACCCATGATTTTGGACCCTGTTTTCATGCGAAAAGGCTAAAAGAAATGTTTCACGTTTGTTACACTCAAACAGTGTCTCCTCTCATATGCTGAACTGGTCGCATTGTGGATTTTGGTTAAAACATGATTTTGGACAATGTTCATGAAACTCAGTTTAAAACGTACTTGCAGACTTGAAAACCCTTGCCTATTGTAGCGCGCGCCTCCTACTTCCACTGCTGAACGAAAACCCATGATTTTGGACCCTGTTTTCATGCGAAAAGGCTAAAAGAAATGTTTCACGTTTGTTACACTCAAACAGTGTCTCCTCTCATATGCTGAACTGGTCGCATTGTGGATTTTGGTTAAAACATGATTTTGGACAATGTTCATGGAACTCAGTTTAAAACGTACTTGCAGACTTGAAAACCCTTGCCTATTGTAGAGCGCGCCTCCTACTTCCACTGCTGAACGAAAACCCATGATTTTGGACCCTGTTTTCATGCGAAAAGGCTAAAAGAAATGTTTCACGTTTGTTACACTCAAACAGTGTCTCCTCTCATATGCTGAACTGGTCGCATTGTGGATTTTGGTTAAAACATGATTTTGGACAATGTTCATGGAACTCAGCTTAAAACGTACTTGCAGACTTGAAAACCCTTGCCTATTGTAGAGCGCGCCTCCTACTTCCACTGCTGAACGAAAACCCATGATTTTGGACCCTGTTTTCATGTGAAAAGGCGAAAAGAAATGTTTCACGTTTGTTACACTCAAACAGTGTCTCCTCTCATATGCTGAACTGGTCGCATTGCGGATTTTGGTTAAAACATGATTTTGGACAATGTTCATGGAACTCAGTTTAAAACATACTTGCAGACTTGAAAACCCTTGCCTATTGTAGAGCGCGCCTCCTACTTCCACTGCTGAACGAAAACCCATGATTTTGGACCCTGTTTTCATGCGAAAAGGCTAAAAGAAATGTTTCACGTTTGTTACACTCAAACAGTGTCTCCTCTCATATGCTGAACTGGTCGCATTGTGGATTTAGGTTAAAACATGATTTTGGACAATGTTCATGGAACTCAGTTTAAAACGTACTTGCAGACTTGAAAACCCTTGCCTATTGTAGAGCGCGCCTCCTACTTCCACTGCTGAACAAAAACCCATGATTTTGGACCCTGTTTTCATGCGAAAAGGCTAAAAGAAATGTTTCACGTTTGTTACACTCAAACAGTGTCTCCTCTCATATGCTATACTGGTCGCATTGTGGATTTTGGTTAAAACATGATTTTGGACAATGTTCATGGAACTCAGTTTAAAACGTACTTGCAGACTTGAAAACCCTTGCCTATTGTAGCGCGCGCCTCCTACTTCCACTGCTGAACGAAAACCCATGATTTTGGACCCTGTTTTCATGCGAAAAGGCTAAAAGAAATGTTTCACGTTTGTTACACTCAAACAGTGTCTCCTCTCATATGCTGAACTGGTCGCATTGTGGATTTTGGTTAAAACATGATTTTGGACAATGTTCATGGAACTCAGTTTAAAACGTACTTGCAGACTTGAAAACCCTTGCCTATTGTAGAGCGCGCCTCCTACTTCCACTGCTGAACGAAAACCCATGATTTTGGACCCTGTTTTCATGCGAAAAGGCTAAAAGAAATGTTTCACGTTTGTTACACTCAAACAGTGTCTCCTCTCATATGCTGAACTGGTCGCATTGTGGATTTTGGTTAAAACATGATTTTGGACAATGTTCATGGAACTCAGCTTAAAACGTACTTGCAGACTTGAAAACCCTTGCCTATTGTAGAGCGCGCCTCCTACTTCCACTGCTGAACGAAAACCCATGATTTTGGACCCTGTTTTCATGTGAAAAGGCTAAAAGAAATGTTTCACGTTTGTTACACTCAAACAGTGTCTCCTCTCATATGCTGAACTGGTCGCATTGCGGATTTTGGTTAAAACATGATTTTGGACAATGTTCATGGAACTCAGTTTAAAACGTACTTGCAGACTTGAAAACCCTTGCCTATTGTAGAGCGCGCCTCCTACTTCCACTGCTGAACGAAAACCCATGATTTTGGACCCTGTTTTCATGCGAAAAGGCTAAAAGAAATGTTTCACGTTTGTTACACTCAAACAGTGTCTCCTCTCATATGCTGAACTGGTCGCATTGTGGATTTTGGTTAAAACATGATTTTGGACAATGTTCATGGAACTCAGTTTAAAACGTACTTGCAGACTTGAAAACCCTTGCCTATTGTAGAGCGCGCCTCCTACTTCCACTGCTGAACGAAAACCCATGATTTTGGACCCTGTTTTCATGCGAAAAGGCTAAAAGAAATGTTTCACGTTTGTTACACTCAAACAGTGTCTCCTCTCATATGCTGAACTGGTCGCATTGTGGATTTTGGTTAAAACATGATTTTGGACAATGTTCATGGAACTCAGTTTAAAATGTACTTGCAGACTTGAAAACCCTTGCCTATTGTAGAGCGCGCCTACTACTTCCACTGCTGAACGAAAACCCATGATTTTGGACCCTGTTTTCATGCGAAAAGGCTAAAAGAAATGTTTCACGTTTGTTACACTCAAACAGTGTCTCCTCTCATATGCTGAACTGGTCGCATTGTGGATTTTGGTTAAAACATGATTTTGGACAATGTTCATGGAACTCAGTTTAAAACGTACTTGCAGACTTGAAAACCCTTGCCTATTGTAGAGTGCGCCTCCTACTTCCACTGCTGAACGAAAACCCATGATTTTGGACCCTGTTTTCATGCGAAAAGGATAAAAGAAATGTTTCACGTTTGTTACACTCAAACAGTGTCTCCTCTCATATGCTGAACTGGTCGCATTGCGGATTTTGGTTAAAACATGATTTTGGACAATGTTCATGGAACTCAGTTTAAAACGTACTTGCAGACTTGAAAACCCTTGCCTATTGTAGAGCGCGCCTCCTACTTCCACTGCTGAACGAAAACCCATGATTTTGGACCCTGTTTTCATGCGAAAA
This sequence comes from Coregonus lavaretus, assembly GCF_964263955.1. Taxonomy (NCBI): domain Eukaryota; kingdom Metazoa; phylum Chordata; class Actinopteri; order Salmoniformes; family Salmonidae; genus Coregonus; species Coregonus lavaretus. Next base: position 35,268 of record NW_028166856.1, read on the forward strand.
GGCTAAAAGAAATGTTTCACGTTTGTTACACTCAAACAGTGTCTCCTCTCATATGCTGAACTGGTCGCATTGTGGATTTTGGTTAAAACATGATTTTGGACAATGTTCATGGAACTCAGTTTAAAACGTACTTGCAGACTTGAAAACCCTTGCCTATTGTAGAGCGCGCCTCCTACTTCCACTGCTGAACGAAAACCCATGATTTTGGACCCTGTTTTCATGCGAAAAGGATAAAAGAAATGTTTCACGTTTGTTACACTCAAACAGTGTCTCCTCTCATATGCTGAACTGGTCGCATTGCGGATTTTGGTTAAAACATGATTTTGGACAATGTTCATGGAACTCAGTTTAAAACGTACTTGCAGACTTGAAAACCCTTGCCTATTGTAGAGCGCGCCTCCTACTTCCACTGCTGAACGAAAACCCATGATTTTGGACCCTGTTTTCATGTGAAAAGGCTAAAAGAAATGTTTCACGTTTGTTACACTCAAACAGTGTCTCCTCTCATATGCTGAACTGGTCGCATTGCGGATATTGGTTAAAACATGATTTTGGACAATGTTCATGGAACTCAGTTTAAAACGTACTTGCAGACTTGAAAACCCTTGCCTATTGTAGAGCGCGCCTCCTACTTCCACTGCTGAACGAAAACCCATGATTTTGGACCCTGTTTTCATGCGAAAAGGCTAAAAGAAATGTTTCACGTTTGTTACACTCAAACAGTGTCTCCTCTCATATGCTGAACTGGTCGCATTGTGGATTTTGGTTAAAACATGATTTTGGACAATGTTCATGGAACTCAGCTTAAAACGTACTTGCAGACTTGAAAACCCTTGCCTATTGTAGAGCGCGCCTCCTACTTCCACTGCTGAACGAAAACCCATGATTTTGGACCCTGTTTTCATGTGAAAAGACGAAAAGAAATGTTTCACGTTTGTTACACTCAAACAGTGTCTCCTCTCATATGCTGAACTGGTCGCATTGCGGATTTTGGTTAAAACATGATTTTGGACAATGTTCATGGAACTCAGTTTAAAACGTACTTGCAGACTTGAAAACCCTTGCCTATTGTAGAGCGCGCCTCCTACTTCCACTGCTGAACGAAAACCCATGATTTTGGACCCTGTTTTCATGCGAAAAGGCTAAAAGAAATGTTTCACGTTTGTTACACTCAAACAGTGTCTCCTCTCATATGCTGAACTGGTCGCATTGTGGATTTAGGTTAAAACATGATTTTGGACAATGTTCATGGAACTCAGTTTAAAACGTACTTGCAGACTTGAAAACCCTTGCCTATTGTAGAGCGCGCCTCCTACTTCCACTGCTGAACAAAAACCCATGATTTTGGACCCTGTTTTCATGCGAAAAGGCTAAAAGAAATGTTTCACGTTTGTTACACTCAAACAGTGTCTCCTCTCATATGCTATACTGGTCGCATTGTGGATTTTGGTTAAAACATGATTTTGGACAATGTTCATGGAACTCAGTTTAAAACGTACTTGCAGACTTGAAAACCCTTGCCTATTGTAGCGCGCGCCTCCTACTTCCACTGCTGAACGAAAACCCATGATTTTGGACCCTGTTTTCATGCGAAAAGGCTAAAAGAAATGTTTCACGTTTGTTACACTCAAACAGTGTCTCCTCTCATATGCTGAACTGGTCGCATTGTGGATTTTGGTTAAAACATGATTTTGGACAATGTTCATGGAACTCAGTTTAAAACGTACTTGCAGACTTGAAAACCCTTGCCTATTGTAGAGCGCGCCTCCTACTTCCACTGCTGAACGAAAACCCATGATTTTGGACCCTGTTTTCATGCGAAAAGGCTAAAAGAAATGTTTCACGTTTGTTACACTCAAACAGTGTCTCCTCTCATATGCTGAACTGGTCGCATTGTGGATTTTGGTTAAAACATGATTTTGGACAATGTTCATGGAACTCAGCTTAAAACGTACTTGCAGACTTGAAAACCCTTGCCTATTGTAGAGCGCGCCTCCTACTTCCACTGCTGAACGAAAACCCATGATTTTGGACCCTGTTTTCATGTGAAAAGGCTAAAAGAAATGTTTCACGTTTGTTACACTCAAACAGTGTCTCCTCTCATATGCTGAACTGGTCGCATTGCGGATTTTGGTTAAAACATGATTTTGGACAATGTTCATGGAACTCAGTTTAAAACGTACTTGCAGACTTGAAAACCCTTGCCTATTGTAGAGCGCGCCTCCTACTTCCACTGCTGAACGAAAACCCATGATTTTGGACCCTGTTTTCATGCGAAAAGGCTAAAAGAAATGTTTCACGTTTGTTACACTCAAACAGTGTCTCCTCTCATATGCTGAACTGGTCGCATTGTGGATTTTGGTTAAAACATGATTTTGGACAATGTTCATGGAACTCAGTTTAAAACGTACTTGCAGACTTGAAAACCCTTGCCTATTGTAGAGCGCGCCTCCTACTTCCACTGCTGAACGAAAACCCATGATTTTGGACCCTGTTTTCATGCGAAAAGGCTAAAAGAAATGTTTCACGTTTGTTACACTCAAACAGTGTCTCCTCTCATATGCTGAACTGGTCGCATTGTGGATTTTGGTTAAAACATGATTTTGGACAATGTTCATGGAACTCAGTTTAAAATGTACTTGCAGACTTGAAAACCCTTGCCTATTGTAGAGCGCGCCTACTACTTCCACTGCTGAACGAAAACCCATGATTTTGGACCCTGTTTTCATGCGAAAAGGCTAAAAGAAATGTTTCACGTTTGTTACACTCAAACAGTGTCTCCTCTCATATGCTGAACTGGTCGCATTGTGGATTTTGGTTAAAACATGATTTTGGACAATGTTCATGGAACTCAGTTTAAAACGTACTTGCAGACTTGAAAACCCTTGCCTATTGTAGAGTGCGCCTCCTACTTCCACTGCTGAACGAAAACCCATGATTTTGGACCCTGTTTTCATGCGAAAAGGATAAAAGAAATGTTTCACGTTTGTTACACTCAAACAGTGTCTCCTCTCATATGCTGAACTGGTCGCATTGCGGATTTTGGTTAAAACATGATTTTGGACAATGTTCATGGAACTCAGTTTAAAACGTACTTGCAGACTTGAAAACCCTTGCCTATTGTAGAGCGCGCCTCCTACTTCCACTGCTGAACGAAAACCCATGATTTTGGACCCTGTTTTCATGCGAAAAGGCTAAAAGAAATGTTTCACGTTTGTTACACTCAAACAGTGTCTCCTCTCATATGCTGAACTGGTCGCATTGTGGATTTTGGTTAAAACATGATTTTGGACAATGTTCATGGAACTCAGTTTAAAACGTACTTGCAGACTTGAAAACCCTTGCCTATTGTAGAGCGCGCCTCCTACTTCCACTGCTGAACGAAAACCCATGATTTTGGACCCTGTTTTCATGCGAAAAGGATAAAAGAAATGTTTCACGTTTGTTACACTCAAACAGTGTCTCCTCTCATATGCTGAACTGGTCGCATTGCGGATTTTGGTTAAAACATGATTTTGGACAATGTTCATGGAACTCAGTTTAAAACGTACTTGCAGACTTGAAAACCCTTGCCTATTGTAGAGCGCGCCTCCTACTTCCACTGCTGAACGAAAACCCATGATTTTGGACCCTGTTTTCATGTGAAAAGGCTAAAAGAAATGTTTCACGTTTGTTACACTCAAACAGTGTCTCCTCTCATATGCTGAACTGGTCGCATTGCGGATATTGGTTAAAACATGATTTTGGACAATGTTCATGGAACTCAGTTTAAAACGTACTTGCAGACTTGAAAACCCTTGCCTATTGTAGAGCGCGCCTCCTACTTCCACTGCTGAACGAAAACCCATGATTTTGGACCCTGTTTTCATGCGAAAAGGCTAAAAGAAATGTTTCACGTTTGTTACACTCAAACAGTGTCTCCTCTCATATGCTGAACTGGTCGCATTGTGGATTTTGGTTAAAACATGATTTTGGACAATGTTCATGGAACTCAGCTTAAAACGTACTTGCAGACTTGAAAACCCTTGCCTATTGTAGAGCGCGCCTCCTACTTCCACTGCTGAACGAAAACCCATGATTTTGGACCCTGTTTTCATGTGAAAAGACGAAAAGAAATGTTTCACGTTTGTTACACTCAAACAGTGTCTCCTCTCATATGCTGAACTGGTCGCATTGCGGATTTTGGTTAAAACATGATTTTGGACAATGTTCATGGAACTCAGTTTAAAACGTACTTGCAGACTTGAAAACCCTTGCCTATTGTAGAGCGCGCCTCCTACTTCCACTGCTGAACGAAAACCCATGATTTTGGACCCTGTTTTCATGCGAAAAGGCTAAAAGAAATGTTTCACGTTTGTTACACTCAAACAGTGTCTCCTCTCATATGCTGAACTGGTCGCATTGTGGATTTAGGTTAAAACATGATTTTGGACAATGTTCATGGAACTCAGTTTAAAACGTACTTGCAGACTTGAAAACCCTTGCCTATTGTAGAGCGCGCCTCCTACTTCCACTGCTGAACAAAAACCCATGATTTTGGACCCTGTTTTCATGCGAAAAGGCTAAAAGAAATGTTTCACGTTTGTTACACTCAAACAGTGTCTCCTCTCATATGCTATACTGGTCGCATTGTGGATTTTGGTTAAAACATGATTTTGGACAATGTTCATGGAACTCAGTTTAAAACGTACTTGCAGACTTGAAAACCCTTGCCTATTGTAGCGCGCGCCTCCTACTTCCACTGCTGAACGAAAACCCATGATTTTGGACCCTGTTTTCATGCGAAAAGGCTAAAAGAAATGTTTCACGTTTGTTACACTCAAACAGTGTCTCCTCTCATATGCTGAACTGGTCGCATTGTGGATTTTGGTTAAAACATGATTTTGGACAATGTTCATGGAACTCAGTTTAAAACGTACTTGCAGACTTGAAAACCCTTGCCTATTGTAGAGCGCGCCTCCTACTTCCACTGCTGAACGAAAACCCATGATTTTGGACCCTGTTTTCATGCGAAAAGGCTAAAAGAAATGTTTCACGTTTGTTACACTCAAACAGTGTCTCCTCTCATATGCTGAACTGGTCGCATTGTGGATTTTGGTTAAAACATGATTTTGGACAATGTTCATGGAACTCAGCTTAAAACGTACTTGCAGACTTGAAAACCCTTGCCTATTGTAGAGCGCGCCTCCTACTTCCACTGCTGAACGAAAACCCATGATTTTGGACCCTGTTTTCATGTGAAAAGGCTAAAAGAAATGTTTCACGTTTGTTACACTCAAACAGTGTCTCCTCTCATATGCTGAACTGGTCGCATTGCGGATTTTGGTTAAAACATGATTTTGGACAATGTTCATGGAACTCAGTTTAAAACGTACTTGCAGACTTGAAAACCCTTGCCTATTGTAGAGCGCGCCTCCTACTTCCACTGCTGAACGAAAACCCATGATTTTGGACCCTGTTTTCATGCGAAAAGGCTAAAAGAAATGTTTCACGTTTGTTACACTCAAACAGTGTCTCCTCTCATATGCTGAACTGGTCGCATTGTGGATTTTGGTTAAAACATGATTTTGGACAATGTTCATGGAACTCAGTTTAAAACGTACTTGCAGACTTGAAAACCCTTGCCTATTGTAGAGCGCGCCTCCTACTTCCACTGCTGAACGAAAACCCATGATTTTGGACCCTGTTTTCATGCGAAAAGGCTAAAAGAAATGTTTCACGTTTGTTACACTCAAACAGTGTCTCCTCTCATATGCTGAACTGGTCGCATTGTGGATTTTGGTTAAAACATGATTTTGGACAATGTTCATGGAACTCAGTTTAAAATGTACTTGCAGACTTGAAAACCCTTGCCTATTGTAGAGCGCGCCTACTACTTCCACTGCTGAACGAAAACCCATGATTTTGGACCCTGTTTTCATGCGAAAAGGCTAAAAGAAATGTTTCACGTTTGTTACACTCAAACAGTGTCTCCTCTCATATGCTGAACTGGTCGCATTGTGGATTTTGGTTAAAACATGATTTTGGACAATGTTCATGGAACTCAGTTTAAAACGTACTTGCAGACTTGAAAACCCTTGCCTATTGTAGAGTGCGCCTCCTACTTCCACTGCTGAACGAAAACCCATGATTTTGGACCCTGTTTTCATGCGAAAAGGATAAAAGAAATGTTTCACGTTTGTTACACTCAAACAGTGTCTCCTCTCATATGCTGAACTGGTCGCATTGCGGATTTTGGTTAAAACATGATTTTGGACAATGTTCATGGAACTCAGTTTAAAACGTACTTGCAGACTTGAAAACCCTTGCCTATTGTAGAGCGCGCCTCCTACTTCCACTGCTGAACGAAAACCCATGATTTTGGACCCTGTTTTCATGCGAAAAGGCTAAAAGAAATGTTTCACGTTTGTTACACTCAAACAGTGTCTCCTCTCATATGCTGAACTGGTCGCATTGTGGATTTTGGTTAAAACATGATTTTGGACAATGTTCATGGAACTCAGTTTAAAACGTACTTGCAGACTTGAAAACCCTTGCCTATTGTAGAGCGCGCCTCCTACTTCCACTGCTGAACGAAAACCCATGATTTTGGACCCTGTTTTCATGCGAAAAGGATAAAAGAAATGTTTCACGTTTGTTACACTCAAACAGTGTCTCCTCTCATATGCTGAACTGGTCGCATTGCGGATTTTGGTTAAAACATGATTTTGGACAATGTTCATGGAACTCAGTTTAAAACGTACTTGCAGACTTGAAAACCCTTGCCTATTGTAGAGCGCGCCTCCTACTTCCACTGCTGAACGAAAACCCATGATTTTGGACCCTGTTTTCATGTGAAAAGGCTAAAAGAAATGTTTCACGTTTGTTACACTCAAACAGTGTCTCCTCTCATATGCTGAACTGGTCGCATTGCGGATATTGGTTAAAACATGATTTTGGACAATGTTCATGGAACTCAGTTTAAAACGTACTTGCAGACTTGAAAACCCTTGCCTATTGTAGAGCGCGCCTCCTACTTCCACTGCTGAACGAAAACCCATGATTTTGGACCCTGTTTTCATGCGAAAAGGCTAAAAGAAATGTTTCACGTTTGTTACACTCAAACAGTGTCTCCTCTCATATGCTGAACTGGTCGCATTGTGGATTTTGGTTAAAACATGATTTTGGACAATGTTCATGGAACTCAGTTTAAAACGTACTTGCAGACTTGAAAACCCTTGCCTATTGTAGAGCGCGCCTCCTACTTCCACTGCTGAACGAAAACCCATGATTTTGGACCCTGTTTTCATGCGAAAAGGCTAAAAGAAATGTTTCACGTTTGTTACACTCAAACAGTGTCTCCTCTCATATGCTGAACTGGTCGCATTGTGGATTTTGGTTAAAACATGATTTTGGACAATGTTCATGGAACTCAGTTTAAAACGTACTTGCAGACTTGAAAACCCTTGCCTATTGTAGAGCGCGCCTCCTACTTCCACTGCTGAATGAAAACCCATGATTTTGGACCCTGTTTTCATGCGAAAAGGATAAAAGAAATGTTTCACGTTTGTTACACTCAAACAGTGTCTCCTCTCATATGCTGAACTGGTCGCATTGCGGATTTTGGTTAAAACATGATTTTGGACAATGTTCATGGAACTCAGTTTAAAACGTACTTGCAGACTTGAAAACCCTTGCCTATTGTAGAGCGCGCCTCCTACTTCCACTGCTGAACGAAAACCCATGATTTTGGACCCTGTTTTCATGCGAAAAGGCTAAAAGAAATGTTTCACGTTTGTTACACTCAAACAGTGTCTCCTCTCATATGCTGAACTGGTCGCATTGTGGATTTTGGTTAAAACATGATTTTGGACAATGTTCATGGAACTCAGTTTAAAATGTACTTGCAGACTTGAAAACCCTTGCCTATTGTAGAGCGCGCCTCCTACTTCCACTGCTGGACGAAAACCCATGATTTTGGACCCTGTTTTCATGCGAAAAGGATAAAAGAAATGTTTCACGTTTGTTACACTCAAACAGTGTCTCCTCTCATATGCTGAACTGGTCGCATTGCGGATTTTGGTTAAAACATGATTTTGGACAATGTTCATGGAACTCAGTTTAAAACGTACTTGCAGACTTGAAAACCCTTGCCTATTGTAGAGCGCGCCTCCTACTTCCACTGCTGAACGAAAACCCATGATTTTGGACCCTGTTTTCATGCGAAAAGGCTAAAAGAAATGTTTCACGTTTGTTACACTCAAACAGTGTCTCCTCTCATATGCTGAACTGGTCGCATTGTGGATTTTGGTTAAAACATGATTTTGGACAATGTTCATGGAACTCAGTTTAAAACGTACTTGCAGACTTGAAAACCCTTGCCTATTGTAGAGCGCGCCTCCTACTTCCACTGCTGAACGAAAACCCATGATTTTGGACCCTGTTTTCATGCGAAAAGGCTAAAAGAAATGTTTCACGTTTGTTACACTCAAACAGTGTCTCCTCTAATATGCTGAACTGGTCGCATTGTGGATTTTGGTTAAAACATGATTTTGGACAATGTTCATGGAACTCAGCTTAAAACGTACTTGCAGACTTGAAAACCCTTGCCTATTGTAGAGCGCGCCTCCTACTTCCACTGCTGAACGAAAACCCATGATTTTGGACCCTGTTTTCATGCGAAAAGGCTAATAGAAATGTTTCACGTTTGTTACACTCAAACAGTGTCTCCTCTCATATGCTGAACTGGTCGCATTGTGGATTTTGGTTAAAACATGATTTTGGACAATGTTCATGGAACTCAGTTTATAACGTACTTGCAGACTTGAAAACCCTTGCCTATTGTAGAGCGAGCCTCCTACTTCCACTGCTGAATGAAAACCCATGATTTTGGACCCTGTTTTCATGCGAAAAGGATAAAAGAAATGTTTCACGTTTGTTACACTCAAACAGTGTCTCCTCTCATATGCTGAACTGGTCGCATTGCGGATTTTGGTTAAAACATGATTTTGGACAATGTTCATGGAACTCAGTTTAAAACGTACTTGCAGACTTGAAAACCCTTGCCTATTGTAGAGCGCGCCTCCTACTTCCACTGCTGAACGAAAACCCATGATTTTGGACCCTGTTTTCATGCGAAAAGGCTAAAAGAAATGTTTCACGTTTGTTACACTCAAACAGTGTCTCCTCTAATATGCTGAACTGGTCGCATTGTGGATTTTGGTTAAAACATGATTTTGGACAATGTTCATGGAACTCAGCTTAAAACGTACTTGCAGACTTGAAAACCCTTGCCTATTGTAGAGCGCGCCTCCTACTTCCACTGCTGAACGAAAACCCATGATTTTGGACCCTGTTTTCATGCGAAAAGGCTAATAGAAATGTTTCACGTTTGTTACACTCAAACAGTGTCTCCTCTCATATGCTGAACTGGTCGCATTGTGGATTTTGGTTAAAACATGATTTTGGACAATGTTCATGGAACTCAGTTTATAACGTACTTGCAGACTTGAAAACCCTTGCCTATTGTAGAGCGAGCCTCCTACTTCCACTGCTGAACGAAAACCCATGATTTTGGACCCTGTTTTCATGCGAAAAGGATAAAAGAAATGTTTCACGTTTGTTACACTCAAACAGTGTCTCCTCTCATATGCTGAACTGGTCGCATTGTGGATTTTGGTTAAAACATGATTTTGGACAATGTTCATGGAACTCAGTTTAAAACGTACTTGCAGACTTGAAAACCCTTGCCTATTGTAGAGCGCGCCTCCTACTTCCACTGCTGGACGAAAACCCATGATTTTGGACCCTGTTTTCATGCGAAAAGGCTAAAAGAAATGTTTCACGTTTGTTACACTCAAACAGTGTCTCCTCTAATATGCTGAACTGGTCGCATTGTGGATTTTGGTTAAAACATGATTTTGGACAATGTTCATGGAACTCAGCTTAAAACGTACTTGCAGACTTGAAAACCCTTGCCTATTGTAGAGCGCGCCTCCTACTTCCACTGCTGAACAAAAACCCATGATTTTGGACCCTGTTTTCATGCGAAAAGGCTAATAGAAATGTTTCACGTTTGTTACACTCAAACAGTGTCTCCTCTCATATGCTGAACTGGTCGCATTGTGGATTTTGGTTAAAACATGATTTTGGACAATGTTCATGGAACTCAGTTTATAACGTACTTGCAGACTTGAAAACCCTTGCCTATTGTAGAGCGAGCCTCCTACTTCCACTGCTGAACGAAAACCCATGATTTTGGACCCTGTTTTCATGCGAAAAGGATAAAAGAAATGTTTCACGTTTGTTACACTCAAACAGTGTCTCCTCTCATATGCTGAACTGGTCGCATTGCGGATTTTGGTTAAAACATGATTTTGGACAATGTTCATGGAACTCAGTTTAAAACGTACTTGCAGACTTGAAAACCCTTGCCTATTGTAGAGCGCGCCTCCTACTTCCACTGCTGAACGAAAACCCATGATTTTGGACCCTGTTTTCATGCGAAAAGGCTAAAAGAAATGTTTCACGTTTGTTACACTCAAACAGTGTCTCCTCTCATATGCTGAACTGGTCGCATTGTGGATTTTGGTTAAAACATGATTTTGGACAATGTTCATGGAACTCAGCTTAAAACGTACTTGCAGACTTGAAAACCCTTGCCTATTGTAGAGCGCGCCTCCTACTTCCACTGCTGAACGAAAACCCATGATTTTGGACCCTGTTTTCATGCGAAAAGGCTAAAAGAAATGTTTCACGTTTGTTACACTCAAACAGTGTCTCCTCTCATATGCTGAACTGGTCGCATTGTGGATTTTGGTTAAAACATGATTTTGGACAATGTTCATGGAACTCAGCTTAAAACGTACTTGCAGACTTGAAAACCCTTGCCTATTGTAGAGCGTGCCTCCTACTTCCACTGCTGAACGAAAACCCATGATTTTGGACCCTCTTTTCATGCGAAAAGGCTAAAAGAAATGTTTCACGTTTGTTACACTCAAACAGTGTCTCCTCTCATATGCTATACTGGTCGCATTGTGGATTTTGGTTAAAACATGATTTTGGACAATGTTCATGGAACTCAGTTTAAAACGTACTTGCAGACTTGAAAACCCTTGCCTATTGTAGCGCGCGCCTCCTACTTCCACTGCTGAACGAAAACCCATGATTTTGGACCCTGTTTTCATGCGAAAAGGCTAAAAGAAATGTTTCACGTTTGTTACACTCAAACAGTGTCTCCTCTCATATGCTGAACTGGTCGCATTGTGGATTTTGGTTAAAACATGATTTTGGACAATGTTCATGGAACTCAGTTTAAAACGTACTTGCAGACTTGAAAACCCTTGCCTATTGTAGAGCGCGCCTCCTACTTCCACTGCTGAACGAAAACCCATGATTTTGGACCCTGTTTTCATGCGAAAAGGCTAAAAGAAATGTTTCACGTTTGTTACACTCAAACAGTGTCTCCTCTCATATGCTGAACTGGTCGCATTGTGGATTTTGGTTAAAACATGATTTTGGACAATGTTCATGGAACTCAGCTTAAAACGTACTTGCAGACTTGAAAACCCTTGCGTATTGTAGAGCGCGCCTCCTACTTCCACTGCTGAACGAAAACCCATGATTTTGGACCCTGTTTTCATGTGAAAAGGCTAAAAGAAATGTTTCACGTTTGTTACACTCAAACAGTGTCTCCTCTCATATGCTGAACTGGTCGCATTGCGGATTTTGGTTAAAACATGATTTTGGACAATGTTCATGGAACTCAGTTTAAAACGTACTTGCAGACTTGAAAACCCTTGCCTATTGTAGAGCGCGCCTCCTACTTCCACTGCTGAACGAAAACCCATGATTTTGGACCCTGTTTTCATGCGAAAAGGCTAAAATAAATGTTTCACGTTTGTTACACTCAAACAGTGTCTCCTCTCATATGCTGAACTGGTCGCATTGTGGATTTTGGTTAAAACATGATTTTGGACAATGTTCATGGAACTCAGTTTAAAACGTACTTGCAGACTTGAAAACCCTTGCCTATTGTAGAGCGCGCCTCCTACTTCCACTGCTGAACGAAAACCCATGATTTTGGACCCTGTTTTCATGCGAAAAGGCTAAAAGAAATGTTTCACGTTTGTTACACTCAAACAGTGTCTCCTCTCATATGCTATACTGGTCGCATTGTGGATTTTGGTTAAAACATGATTTTGGACAATGTTCATGGAACTCAGTTTAAAACGTACTTGCAGACTTGAAAACCCTTGCCTATTGTAGCGCGCGCCTCCTACTTCCACTGCTGAATGAAAACCCATGATTTTGGACCCTGTTTTCATGCGAAAAGGCTAAAAGAAATGTTTCACGTTTGTTACACTCAAACAGTGTCTCCTCTCATATGCTGAACTGGTCGCATTGTGGATTTTGGTTAAAACATGATTTTGGACAATGTTCATGGAACTCAGTTTAAAACGTACTTGCAGACTTGAAAACCCTTGCCTATTGTAGAGCGCGCCTCCTACTTCCACTGCTGAACGAAAACCCATGATTTTGGACCCTGTTTTCATGCGAAAAGGCTAAAAGAAATGTTTCACGTTTGTTACACTCAAACAGTGTCTCCTCTCATATGCTGAACTGGTCGCATTGTGGATTTTGGTTAAAACATGATTTTGGACAATGTTCATGGAACTCAGCTTAAAACGTACTTGCAGACTTGAAAACCCTTGCCTATTGTAGAGCGCGCCTCCTACTTCCACTGCTGAACGAAAACCCATGATTTTGGACCCTGTTTTCATGTGAAAAGGCTAAAAGAAATGTTTCACGTTTGTTACACTCAAACAGTGTCTCCTCTCATATGCTGAACTGGTCGCATTGCGGATTTTGGTTAAAACATGATTTTGGACAATGTTCATGGAACTCAGTTTAAAACGTACTTGCAGACTTGAAAACCCTTGCCTATTGTAGAGCGCGCCTCCTACTTCCACTGCTGAACGAAAACCCATGATTTTGGACCCTGTTTTCATGCGAAAAGGCTAAAAGAAATGTTTCACGTTTGTTACACTCAAACAGTGTCTCCTCTCATATGCTGAACTGGTCGCATTGTGGATTTTGGTTAAAACATGATTTTGGACAATGTTCATGGAACTCAGTTTAAAACGTACTTGCAGACTTGAAAACCCTTGCCTATTGTAGAGCGCGCCTCCTACTTCCACTGCTGAACGAAAACCCATGATTTTGGACCCTGTTTTCATGCGAAAAGGCTAAAAGAAATGTTTCACGTTTGTTACACTCAAACAGTGTCTCCTCTCATATGCTGAACTGGTCGCATTGTGGATTTTGGTTAAAACATGATTTTGGACAATGTTCATGGAACTCAGTTTAAAACGTACTTGCAGACTTGAAAACCCTTGCCTATTGTAGAGCGCGCCTCCTACTTCCACTGCTGAACGAAAACCCATGATTTTGGACCCTGTTTTCATGCGAAAAGGCTAAAAGAAATGTTTCACGTTTGTTACACTCAAACAGTGTCTCCTCTCATATGCTGAACTGGTCGCATTGTGGATTTTGGTTAAAACATGATTTTGGACAATGTTCATGGAACTCAGTTTAAAACGTACTTGCAGACTTGAAAACCCTTGCCTATTGTAGAGCGCGCCTCCTACTTCCACTGCTGAACGAAAACCCATGATTTTGGACCCTGTTTTCATGCGAAAAGGATAAAAGAAATGTTTCACGTTTGTTACACTCAAACAGTGTCTCCTCTCATATGCTGAACTGGTCGCATTGCGGATTTTGGTTAAAACATGATTTTGGACAATGTTCATGGAACTCAGTTTAAAACGTACTTGCAGACTTGAAAACCCTTGCCTATTGTAGAGCGCGCCTCCTACTTCCACTGCTGAACGAAAACCCATGATTTTGGACCCTGTTTTCATGCGAAAAGGCTAAAAGAAATGTTTCACGTTTGTTACACTCAAACAGTGTCTCCTCTCATATGCTGAACTGGTCGCATTGTGGATTTTGGTTAAAACATGATTTTGGACAATGTTCATGGAACTCAGTTTAAAACGTACTTGCAGACTTGAAAACCCTTGCCTATTGTAGAGCGCGCCTCCTACTTCCACTGCTGAACGAAAACCCATGATTTTGGACCCTGTTTTCATGCGAAAAGGATAAAAGAAATGTTTCACGTTTGTTACACTCAAACAGTGTCTCCTCTCATATGCTGAACTGGTCGCATTGCGGATTTTGGTTAAAACATGATTTTGGACAATGTTCATGGAACTCAGTTTAAAACGTACTTGCAGACTTGAAAACCCTTGCCTATTGTAGAGCGCGCCTCCTACTTCCACTGCTGAACGAAAACCCATGATTTTGGACCCTGTTTTCATGTGAAAAGGCTAAAAGAAATGTTTCACGTTTGTTACACTCAAACAGTGTCTCCTCTCATATGCTGAACTGGTCGCATTGCGGATTTTGGTTAAAACATGATTTTGGACAATGTTCATGGAACTCAGTTTAAAACGTACTTGCAGACTTGAAAACCCTTGCCTATTGTAGAGCGCGCCTCCTACTTCCACTGCTGAACGAAAACCCATGATTTTGGACCCTGTTTTCATGCGAAAAGGCTAAAAGAAATGTTTCACGTTTGTTACACTCAAACAGTGTCTCCTCTCATATGCTGAACTGGTCGCATTGTGGATTTTGGTTAAAACATGATTTTGGACAATGTTCATGGAACTCAGTTTAAAACGTACTTGCAGACTTGAAAACCCTTGCCTATTGTAGAGCGCGCCTCCTACTTCCACTGCTGAACGAAAACCCATGATTTTGGACCCTGTTTTCATGCGAAAAGGCTAAAAGAAATGTTTCACGTTTGTTACACTCAAACAGTGTCTCCTCTCATATGCTGAACTGGTCGCATTGTGGATTTTGGTTAAAACATGATTTTGGACAATGTTCATGGAACTCAGTTTAAAACGTACTTGCAGACTTGAAAACCCTTGCCTATTGTAGAGCGCGCCTCCTACTTCCACTGCTGAATGAAAACCCATGATTTTGGACCCTGTTTTCATGCGAAAAGGATAAAAGAAATGTTTCACGTTTGTTACACTCAAACAGTGTCTCCTCTCATATGCTGAACTGGTCGCATTGCGGATTTTGGTTAAAACATGATTTTGGACAATGTTCATGGAACTCAGTTTAAAACGTACTTGCAGACTTGAAAACCCTTGCCTATTGTAGAGCGCGCCTCCTACTTCCACTGCTGAACGAAAACCCATGATTTTGGACCCTGTTTTCATGCGAAAAGGCTAAAAGAAATGTTTCACGTTTGTTACACTCAAACAGTGTCTCCTCTCATATGCTGAACTGGTCGCATTGTGGATTTTGGTTAAAACATGATTTTGGACAATGTTCATGGAACTCAGTTTAAAATGTACTTGCAGACTTGAAAACCCTTGCCTATTGTAGAGCGCGCCTCCTACTTCCACTGCTGAACGAAAACCCATGATTTTGGACCCTGTTTTCATGCGAAAAGGATAAAAGAAATGTTTCACGTTTGTTACACTCAAACAGTGTCTCCTCTCATATGCTGAACTGGTCGCATTGCGGATTTTGGTTAAAACATGATTTTGGACAATGTTCATGGAACTCAGTTTAAAACGTACTTGCAGACTTGAAAACCCTTGCCTATTGTAGAGCGCGCCTCCTACTTCCACTGCTGAACGAAAACCCATGATTTTGGACCCTGTTTTCATGCGAAAAGGCTAAAAGAAATGTTTCACGTTTGTTACACTCAAACAGTGTCTCCTCTCATATGCTGAACTGGTCGCATTGTGGATTTTGGTTAAAACATGATTTTGGACAATGTTCATGGAACTCAGTTTAAAACGTACTTGCAGACTTGAAAACCCTTGCCTATTGTAGAGCGCGCCTCCTACTTCCACTGCTGAACGAAAACCCATGATTTTGGACCCTGTTTTCATGCGAAAAGGCTAAAAGAAATGTTTCACGTTTGTTACACTCAAACAGTGTCTCCTCTAATATGCTGAACTGGTCGCATTGTGGATTTTGGTTAAAACATGATTTTGGACAATGTTCATGGAACTCAGCTTAAAACGTACTTGCAGACTTGAAAACCCTTGCCTATTGTAGAGCGCGCCTCCTACTTCCACTGCTGAACGAAAACCCATGATTTTGGACCCTGTTTTCATGCGAAAAGGCTAATAGAAATGTTTCACGTTTGTTACACTCAAACAGTGTCTCCTCTCATATGCTGAACTGGTCGCATTGTGGATTTTGGTTAAAACATGATTTTGGACAATGTTCATGGAACTCAGTTTATAACGTACTTGCAGACTTGAAAACCCTTGCCTATTGTAGAGCGAGCCTCCTACTTCCACTGCTGAACGAAAACCCATGATTTTGGACCCTGTTTTCATGCGAAAAGGATAAAAGAAATGTTTCACGTTTGTTACACTCAAACAGTGTCTCCTCTCATATGCTGAACTGGTCGCATTGCGGATTTTGGTTAAAACATGATTTTGGACAATGTTCATGGAACTCAGTTTAAAACGTACTTGCAGACTTGAAAACCCTTGCCTATTGTAGAGCGCGCCTCCTACTTCCACTGCTGAACGAAAACCCATGATTTTGGACCCTGTTTTCATGCGAAAAGGCTAAAAGAAATGTTTCACGTTTGTTACACTCAAACAGTGTCTCCTCTAATATGCTGAACTGGTCGCATTGTGGATTTTGGTTAAAACATGATTTTGGACAATGTTCATGGAACTCAGCTTAAAACGTACTTGCAGACTTGAAAACCCTTGCCTATTGTAGAGCGCGCCTCCTACTTCCACTGCTGAACGAAAACCCATGATTTTGGACCCTGTTTTCATGCGAAAAGGCTAATAGAAATGTTTCACGTTTGTTACACTCAAACAGTGTCTCCTCTCATATGCTGAACTGGTCGCATTGTGGATTTTGGTTAAAACATGATTTTGGACAATGTTCATGGAACTCAGTTTATAACGTACTTGCAGACTTGAAAACCCTTGCCTATTGTAGAGCGAGCCTCCTACTTCCACTGCTGAACGAAAACCCATGATTTTGGACCCTGTTTTCATGCGAAAAGGATAAAAGAAATGTTTCACGTTTGTTACACTCAAACAGTGTCTCCTCTCATATGCTGAACTGGTCGCATTGCGGATTTTGGTTAAAACATGATTTTGGACAATGTTCATGGAACTCAGTTTAAAACGTACTTGCAGACTTGAAAACCCTTGCCTATTGTAGAGCGCGCCTCCTACTTCCACTGCTGAACGAAAACCCATGATTTTGGACCCTGTTTTCATGCGAAAAGGCTAAAAGAAATGTTTCACGTTTGTTACACTCAAACAGTGTCTCCTCTCATATGCTGAACTGGTCGCATTGTGGATTTTGGTTAAAACATGATTTTGGACAATGTTCATGGAACTCAGTTTAAAACGTACTTGCAGACTTGAAAACCCTTGCCTATTGTAGAGCGCGCCTCCTACTTCCACTGCTGAACGAAAACCCATGATTTTGGACCCTGTTTTCATGCGAAAAGGCTAAAAGAAATGTTTCACGTTTGTTACACTCAAACAGTGTCTCCTCTAATATGCTGAACTGGTCGCATTGTGGATTTTGGTTAAAACATGATTTTGGACAATGTTCATGGAACTCAGCTTAAAACGTACTTGCAGACTTGAAAACCCTTGCCTATTGTAGAGCGCGCCTCCTACTTCCACTGCTGAACGAAAACCCATGATTTTGGACCCTGTTTTCATGCGAAAAGGCTAATAGAAATGTTTCACGTTTGTTACACTCAAACAGTGTCTCCTCTCATATGCTGAACTGGTCGCATTGCGGATTTTGGTTAAAACATGATTTTGGACAATGTTCATGGAACTCAGTTTAAAACGTACTTGCAGACTTGAAAACCCTTGCCTATTGTAGAGCGCGCCTCCTACTTCCACTGCTGAACGAAAACCCATGATTTTGGACCCTGTTTTCATGCGAAAAGGCTAAAAGAAATGTTTCACGTTTGTTACACTCAAACAGTGTCTCCTCTAATATGCTGAACTGGTCGCATTGTGGATTTTGGTTAAAACATGATTTTGGACAATGTTCATGGAACTCAGCTTAAAACGTACTTGCAGACTTGAAAACCCTTGCCTATTGTAGAGCGCGCCTCCTACTTCCACTGCTGAACGAAAACCCATGATTTTGGACCCTGTTTTCATGCGAAAAGGCTAATAGAAATGTTTCACGTTTGTTACACTCAAACAGTGTCTCCTCTCATATGCTGAACTGGTCGCATTGTGGATTTTGGTTAAAACATGATTTTGGACAATGTTCATGGAACTCAGTTTATAACGTACTTGCAGACTTGAAAACCCTTGCCTATTGTAGAGCGAGCCTCCTACTTCCACTGCTGAACGAAAACCCATGATTTTGGACCCTGTTTTCATGCGAAAAGGATAAAAGAAATGTTTCACGTTTGTTACACTCAAACAGTGTCTCCTCTCATATGCTGAACTGGTCGCATTGCGGATTTTGGTTAAAACATGATTTTGGACAATGTTCATGGAACTCAGTTTAAAACGTACTTGCAGACTTGAAAACCCTTGCCTATTGTAGAGCGCGCCTCCTACTTCCACTGCTGAACGAAAACCCATGATTTTGGACCCTGTTTTCATGCGAAAAGGCTAAAAGAAATGTTTCACGTTTGTTACACTCAAACAGTGTCTCCTCTCATATGCTGAACTGGTCGCATTGTGGATTTTGGTTAAAACATGATTTTGGACAATGTTCATGGAACTCAGTTTAAAACGTACTTGCAGACTTGAAAACCCTTGCCTATTGTAGAGCGCGCCTCCTACTTCCACTGCTGAACGAAAACCCATGATTTTGGACCCTGTTTTCATGCGAAAAGGCTAAAAGAAATGTTTCACGTTTGTTACACTCAAACAGTGTCTCCTCTAATATGCTGAACTGGTCGCATTGTGGATTTTGGTTAAAACATGATTTTGGACAATGTTCATGGAACTCAGCTTAAAACGTACTTGCAGACTTGAAAACCCTTGCCTATTGTAGAGCGCGCCTCCTACTTCCACTGCTGAACGAAAACCCATGATTTTGGACCCTGTTTTCATGCGAAAAGGCTAATAGAAATGTTTCACGTTTGTTACACTCAAACAGTGTCTCCTCTCATATGCTGAACTGGTCGCATTGTGGATTTTGGTTAAAACATGATTTTGGACAATGTTCATGGAACTCAGTTTATAACGTACTTGCAGACTTGAAAACCCTTGCCTATTGTAGAGCGAGCCTCCTACTTCCACTGCTGAACGAAAACCCATGATTTTGGACCCTGTTTTCATGCGAAAAGGATAAAAGAAATGTTTCACGTTTGTTACACTCAAACAGTGTCTCCTCTCATATGCTGAACTGGTCGCATTGCGGATTTTGGTTAAAACATGATTTTGGACAATGTTCATGGAACTCAGTTTAAAACGTACTTGCAGACTTGAAAACCCTTGCCTATTGTAGAGCGCGCCTCCTACTTCCACTGCTGAACGAAAACCCATGATTTTGGACCCTGTTTTCATGCGAAAAGGCTAAAAGAAATGTTTCACGTTTGTTACACTCAAACAGTGTCTCCTCTCATATGCTGAACTGGTCGCATTGTGGATTTTGGTTAAAACATGATTTTGGACAATGTTCATGGAACTCAGTTTAAAACGTACTTGCAGACTTGAAAACCCTTGCCTATTGTAGAGCGCGCCTCCTACTTCCACTGCTGAACGAAAACCCATGATTTTGGACCCTGTTTTCATGCGAAAAGGCTAAAATAAATGTTTCACGTTTGTTACACTCAAACAGTGTCTCCTCTAATATGCTGAACTGGTCGCATTGTGGATTTTGGTTAAAACATGATTTTGGACAATGTTCATGGAACTCAGCTTAAAACGTACTTGCAGACTTGAAAACCCTTTGCCTATTGTAGAGCGCGCCTCCTACTTCCACTGCTGAACGAAAACCCATGATTTTGGACCCTGTTTTCATGCGAAAAGGATAAAATAAATGTTTCACGTTTGTTACACTCAAACAGTGTCTCCTCTCATATGCTGAACTGGTCAAATTGCGGATTTTGGTTAAAACATGATTTTGGACAATGTTCATGGAACTCAGTTTAAAACGTACTTGCAGACTTGAAAACCCTTGCCTATTGTAGAGCGCGCCTCCTACTTCCACTGCTGAACGAAAACCCATGATTTTGGACCCTGTTTTCATGCGAAAAGGCTAAAAGAAATGTTTCACGTTTGTTACACTCAAACAGTGTCTCCTCTAATATGCTGAACTGGTCGCATTGTGGATTTTGGTTAAAACATGATTTTGGACAATGTTCATGGAACTCAGCTTAAAACGTACTTGCAGACTTGAAAACCCTTGCCTATTGTAGAGCGCGCCTCCTACTTCCACTGCTGAACGAAAACCCATGATTTTGGACCCTGTTTTCATGCGAAAAGGCTAATAGAAATGTTTCACGTTTGTTACACTCAAACAGTGTCTCCTCTCATATGCTGAACTGGTCGCATTGTGGATTTTGGTTAAAACATGATTTTGGACAATGTTCATGGAACTCAGTTTATAACGTACTTGCAGACTTGAAAACCCTTGCCTATTGTAGAGCGAGCCTCCTACTTCCACTGCTGAACGAAAACCCATGATTTTGGACCCTGTTTTCATGCGAAAAGGATAAAAGAAATGTTTCACGTTTGTTACACTCAAACAGTGTCTCCTCTCATATGCTGAACTGGTCGCATTGTGGATTTTGGTTAAAACATGATTTTGGACAATGTTCATGGAACTCAGTTTAAAACGTACTTGCAGACTTGAAAACCCTTGCCTATTGTAGAGCGCGCCTCCTACTTCCACTGCTGAACGAAAACCCATGATTTTGGACCCTGTTTTCATGCGAAAAGGCTAAAAGAAATGTTTCACGTTTGTTACACTCAAACAGTGTCTCCTCTAATATGCTGAACTGGTCGCA
Source organism: Coregonus lavaretus (assembly GCF_964263955.1). Lineage (NCBI taxonomy): Eukaryota > Metazoa > Chordata > Actinopteri > Salmoniformes > Salmonidae > Coregonus > Coregonus lavaretus. Next base: position 56,314 of record NW_028166856.1, read on the forward strand.
TTGTGGATTTTGGTTAAAACATGATTTTGGACAATGTTCATGGAACTCAGCTTAAAACGTACTTGCAGACTTGAAAACCCTTGCCTATTGTAGAGCGCGCCTCCTACTTCCACTGCTGAACGAAAACCCATGATTTTGGACCCTGTTTTCATGCGAAAAGGCTAATAGAAATGTTTCACGTTTGTTACACTCAAACAGTGTCTCCTCTCATATGCTGAACTGGTCGCATTGTGGATTTTGGTTAAAACATGATTTTGGACAATGTTCATGGAACTCAGTTTATAACGTACTTGCAGACTTGAAAACCCTTGCCTATTGTAGAGCGAGCCTCCTACTTCCACTGCTGAACGAAAACCCATGATTTTGGACCCTGTTTTCATGCGAAAAGGATAAAAGAAATGTTTCACGTTTGTTACACTCAAACAGTGTCTCCTCTCATATGCTGAACTGGTCGCATTGCGGATTTTGGTTAAAACATGATTTTGGACAATGTTCATGGAACTCAGTTTAAAACGTACTTGCAGACTTGAAAACCCTTGCCTATTGTAGAGCGCGCCTCCTACTTCCACTGCTGAACGAAAACCCATGATTTTGGACCCTGTTTTCATGCGAAAAGGATAAAAGAAATGTTTCACGTTTGTTACACTCAAACAGTGTCTCCTCTCATATGCTGAACTGGTCGCATTGTGGATTTTGGTTAAAACATGATTTTGGACAATGTTCATGGAACTCAGTTTAAAACATACTTGCAGACTTGAAAACCCTTGCCTATTGTAGAGCGCGCCTCCTACTTCCACTGCTGAACGAAAACCCATGATTTTGGACCCTGTTTTCATGCGAAAAGGCTAAAAGAAATGTTTCACGTTTGTTACACTCAAACAGTGTCTCCTCTCATATGCTGAACTGGTCGCATTGTGGATTTTGGTTAAAACATGATTTTGGACAATGTTCATGGAACTCAGTTTAAAACGTACTTGCAGACTTGAAAACCCTTGCCTATTGTAGAGCGCGCCTCCTACTTCCACTGCTGAACGAAAACCCATGATTTTGGACCCTGTTTTCATGCGAAAAGGCTAAAAGAAATGTTTCACGTTTGTTACACTCAAACAGTGTCTCCTCTCATATGCTGAACTGGTCGCATTGCGGATTTTGGTTAAAACATGATTTTGGACAATGTTCATGGAACTCAGTTTAAAACGTACTTGCAGACTTGAAAACCCTTGCCTATTGTAGAGCGCGCCTCCTACTTCCACTGCTGAACGAAAACCCATGATTTTGGACCCTGTTTTCATGCGAAAAGGCTAAAAGAAATGTTTCACGTTTGTTACACTCAAACAGTGTCTCCTCTCATATGCTGAACTGGTCGCATTGTGGATTTTGGTTAAAACATGATTTTGGACAATGTTCATGGAACTCAGTTTAAAACGTACTTGCAGACTTGAAAACCCTTGCCTATTGTAGAGCGCGCCTCCTACTTCCACTGCTGAACGAAAACCCATGATTTTGGACCCTGTTTTCATGCGAAAAGGATAAAAGAAATGTTTCACGTTTGTTACACTCAAACAGTGTCTCCTCTCATATGCTGAACTGGTCGCATTGCGGATTTTGGTTAAAACATGATTTTGGACAATGTTCATGGAACTCAGTTTAAAACGTACTTGCAGACTTGAAAACCCTTGCCTATTGTAGAGCGCGCCTCCTACTTCCACTGCTGAACGAAAACCCATGATTTTGGACCCTGTTTTCATGCGAAAAGGCTAAAAGAAATGTTTCACGTTTGTTACACTCAAACAGTGTCTCCTCTCATATGCTGAACTGGTCGCATTGTGGATTTTGGTTAAAACATGATTTTGGACAATGTTCATGGAACTCAGCTTAAAACGTACTTGCAGACTTGAATACCCTTGCCTATTGTAGAGCGCGCCTCCTACTTCCACTGCTGAACGAAAACCCATGATTTTGGACCCTGTTTTCATGCGAAAAGGCTAATAGAAATGTTTCACGTTTGTTACACTCAAACAGTGTCTCCTCTCATATGCTGAACTGGTCGCATTGTGGATTTTGGTTAAAACATGATTTTGGACAATGTTCATGGAACTCAGTTTAAAACGTACTTGCAGACTTGAAAACCCTTGCCTATTGTAGAGCGCGCCTCCTAATTCCACTGCTGAACGAAAACCCATGATTTTGGACCCTGTTTTCATGCGAAAAGGATAAAAGAAATGTTTCACGTTTGTTACACTCAAACAGTGTCTCCTCTCATATGCTGAACTGGTCGCATTGCGGATTTTGTTTAAAACATGATTTTGGACAATGTTCATGGAACTCAGTTTAAAACGTACTTGCAGACTTGAAAACCCTTGCCTATTGTAGAGCGCGCCTCCTACTTCCACTGCTGAACGAAAACCCATGATTTTGGACCCTGTTTTCATGCGAAAAGGCTAAAAGAAATGTTTCACGTTTGTTACACTCAAACAGTGTCTCCTCTCATATGCTGAACTGGTCGCATTGTGGATTTTGGTTAAAACATGATTTTGGACAATGTTCATGGAACTCAGTTTAAAACGTACTTGCAGACTTGAAAACCCTTGCCTATTGTAGAGCGCGCCTCCTACTTCCACTGCTGAACGAAAACCCATGATTTTGGACCCTGTTTTCATGCGAAAAGGATAAAAGAAATGTTTCACGTTTGTTACACTCAAACAGTGTCTCCTCTCATATGCTGAACTGGTCGCATTGCGGATTTTGGTTAAAACATGATTTTGGACAATGTTCATGGAACTCAGTTTAAAACGTACTTGCAGACTTGAAAACCCTTGCCTATTGTAGAGCGCGCCTCCTACTTCCACTGCTGAACGAAAACCCATGATTTTGGACCCTGTTTTCATGCGAAAAGGCTAAAAGAAATGTTTCACGTTTGTTACACTCAAACAGTGTCTCCTCTCATATGCTGAACTGGTCGCATTGTGGATTTTGGTTAAAACATGATTTTGGACAATGTTCATGGAACTCAGTTTAAAACGTACTTGCAGACTTGAAAACCCTTGCCTATTGTAGAGCGCGCCTCCTACTTCCACTGCTGAACGAAAACCCATGATTTTGGACCCTGTTTTCATGCGAAAAGGCTAAAAGAAATGTTTCACGTTTGTTACACTCAAACAGTGTCTCCTCTAATATGCTGAACTGGTCGCATTGTGGATTTTGGTTAAAACATGATTTTGGACAATGTTCATGGAACTCAGCTTAAAACGTACTTGCAGACTTGAAAACCCTTGCCTATTGTAGAGCGCGCCTCCTACTTCCACTGCTGAACGAAAACCCATGATTTTGGACCCTGTTTTCATGCGAAAAGGCTAATAGAAATGTTTCACGTTTGTTACACTCAAACAGTGTCTCCTCTCATATGCTGAACTGGTCGCATTGTGGATTTTGGTTAAAACATGATTTTGGACAATGTTCATGGAACTCAGTTTATAACGTACTTGCAGACTTGAAAACCCTTGCCTATTGTAGAGCGAGCCTCCTACTTCCACTGCTGAACGAAAACCCATGATTTTGGACCCTGTTTTCATGCGAAAAGGATAAAAGAAATGTTTCACGTTTGTTACACTCAAACAGTGTCTCCTCTCATATGCTGAACTGGTCGCATTGCGGATTTTGGTTAAAACATGATTTTGGACAATGTTCATGGAACTCAGTTTAAAACGTACTTGCAGACTTGAAAACCCTTGCCTATTGTAGAGCGCGCCTCCTACTTCCACTGCTGAACGAAAACCCATGATTTTGGACCCTGTTTTCATGCGAAAAGGCTAAAAGAAATGTTTCACGTTTGTTACACTCAAACAGTGTCTCCTCTCATATGCTGAACTGGTCGCATTGTGGATTTTGGTTAAAACATGATTTTGGACAATGTTGATGGAACTCAGTTTAAAACGTACTTGCAGACTTGAAAACCCTTGCCTATTGTAGAGCGCGCCTCCTAATTCCACTGCTGAACGAAAACCCATGATTTTGGACCCTGTTTTCATGCGAAAAGGATAAAAGAAATGTTTCACGTTTGTTACACTCAAACAGTGTCTCCTCTCATATGCTGAACTGGTCGCATTGCGGATTTTGTTTAAAACATGATTTTGGACAATGTTCATGGAACTCAGTTTAAAACGTACTTGCAGACTTGAAAACCCTTGCCTATTGTAGAGCGCGCCTCCTACTTCCACTGCTGAACGAAAACCCATGATTTTGGACCCTGTTTTCATGCGAAAAGGCTAAAAGAAATGTTTCACGTTTGTTACACTCAAACAGTGTCTCCTCTCATATGCTGAACTGGTCGCATTGTGGATTTTGGTTAAAACATGATTTTGGACAATGTTCATGGAACTCAGTTTAAAACGTACTTGCAGACTTGAAAACCCTTGCCTATTGTAGAGCGCGCCTCCTACTTCCACTGCTGAACGAAAACCCATGATTTTGGACCCTGTTTTCATGCGAAAAGGCTAAAAGAAATGTTTCACGTTTGTTACACTCAAACAGTGTCTCCTCTCATATGCTGAACTGGTCGCATTGTGGATTTTGGTTAAAACATGATTTTGGACAATGTTCATGGAACTCAGTTTAAAACGTACTTGCAGACTTGAAAACCCTTGCCTATTGTAGAGCGCGCCTCCTACTTCCACTGCTGAACGAAAACCCATGATTTTGGACCCTGTTTTCATGCGAAAAGGCTAAAAGAAATGTTTCACGTTTGTTACACTCAAACAGTGTCTCCTCTAATATGCTGAACTGGTCGCATTGTGGATTTTGGTTAAAACATGATTTTGGACAATGTTCATGGAACTCAGCTTAAAACGTACTTGCAGACTTGAAAACCCTTGCCTATTGTAGAGCGCGCCTCCTACTTCCACTGCTGAACGAAAACCCATGATTTTGGACCCTGTTTTCATGCGAAAAGGCTAATAGAAATGTTTCACGTTTGTTACACTCAAACAGTGTCTCCTCTCATATGCTGAACTGGTCGCATTGTGGATTTTGGTTAAAACATGATTTTGGACAATGTTCATGGAACTCAGTTTATAACGTACTTGCAGACTTGAAAACCCTTGCCTATTGTAGAGCGAGCCTCCTACTTCCACTGCTGAACGAAAACCCATGATTTTGGACCCTGTTTTCATGCGAAAAGGATAAAAGAAATGTTTCACGTTTGTTACACTCAAACAGTGTCTCCTCTCATATGCTGAACTGGTCGCATTGCGGATTTTGGTTAAAACATGATTTTGGACAATGTTCATGGAACTCAGTTTAAAACGTACTTGCAGACTTGAAAACCCTTGCCTATTGTAGAGCGCGCCTCCTACTTCCACTGCTGAACGAAAACCCATGATTTTGGACCCTGTTTTCATGCGAAAAGGCTAAAAGAAATGTTTCACGTTTGTTACACTCAAACAGTGTCTCCTCTAATATGCTGAACTGGTCGCATTGTGGATTTTGGTTAAAACATGATTTTGGACAATGTTCATGGAACTCAGTTTAAAACGTACTTGCAGACTTGAAAACCCTTGCCTATTGTAGAGCGCGCCTCCTACTTCCACTGCTGAACGAAAACCCATGATTTTGGACCCTGTTTTCATGCGAAAAGGCTAAAAGAAATGTTTCACGTTTGTTACACTCAAACAGTGTCTCCTCTAATATGCTGAACTGGTCGCATTGTGGATTTTGGTTAAAACATGATTTTGGACAATGTTCATGGAACTCAGCTTAAAACGTACTTGCAGACTTGAAAACCCTTTGCCTATTGTAGAGCGCGCCTCCTACTTCCACTGCTGAACGAAAACCCATGATTTTGTACCCTGTTTTCATGCGAAAAGGATAAAAGAAATGTTTCACGTTTGTTACACTCAAACAGTGTCTCCTCTCATATGCTGAACTGGTCGCATTGCGGATTTTGGTTAAAACATGATTTTGGACAATGTTCATGGAACTCAGTTTAAAACGTACTTGCAGACTTGAAAACCCTTGCCTATTGTAGAGCGCGCCTCCTACTTCCACTGCTGAACGAAAACCCATGATTTTGGACCCTGTTTTCATGCGAAAAGGCTAAAAGAAATGTTTCACGTTTGTTACACTCAAACAGTGTCTCCTCTAATATGCTGAACTGGTCGCATTGTGGATTTTGGTTAAAACATGATTTTGGACAATGTTCATGGAACTCAGCTTAAAACGTACTTGCAGACTTGAAAACCCTTGCCTATTGTAGAGCGCGCCTCCTACTTCCACTGCTGAACGAAAACCCATGATTTTGGACCCTGTTTTCATGCGAAAAGGCTAATAGAAATGTTTCACGTTTGTTACACTCAAACAGTGTCTCCTCTCATATGCTGAACTGGTCGCATTGTGGATTTTGGTTAAAACATGATTTTGGACAATGTTCATGGAACTCAGTTTATAACGTACTTGCAGACTTGAAAACCCTTGCCTATTGTAGAGCGAGCCTCCTACTTCCACTGCTGAACAAAAACCCATGATTTTGGACCCTGTTTTCATGCGAAAAGGATAAAAGAAATGTTTCACGTTTGTTACACTCAAACAGTGTCTCCTCTAATATGCTGAACTGGTCGCATTGTGGATTTTGGTTAAAACATGATTTTGGACAATGTTCATGGAACTCAGCTTAAAACGTACTTGCAGACTTGA
>NW_028166855.1:0-14863 GCF_964263955.1 Coregonus lavaretus
CAGCATGCCAATTGCCCAAAACTTGAGACATCTGTGGCATTGTGTTGTGTGACAAAACTGCACATTTTACAGTGTCCTTTTATTGTCCCCAGCACAAGGTGCACCTGTGTAATGATCATGCTGTTTAATCAGCTTCTTGATATGCCACAGCTGTCAGGTGGATGGATTATCTTGGCAAAGGAGAAATGCTCACTAACAGGGATGTAAACAACTTTGTGCACAACATTTGAGAGAAATAAGCATTTTGTGAGTATGGGAAACTGCTGGGATCTTTATTTCAGCTCATGAAACATGGAACCAACACTTGACATGTTGCATTTATATTTTTTGTTTATACATACATACATGTAAGGGAATGTGTCTGTGTTTTGGAGTGTGTGAGGGAGGTGTGTTTTGGAGTGTGTGAGGGAGCTGTGTTTTGGAGTGTGTGAGAGAGGTGTGTTTTGGAGTGTGTGAGGGAAGTGTGTTTTGGAGTGTGTGAGGGAGCTGTGTTTTGGAGTGTGTGAGGGAGGTGTGTTTTGGAGTGTGTGAGAGAGGTGTGTTTTGGAGTGTGTGAGGGAGCTGTGTTTTGGAGTGTGTGAGGGAGCTGTGTTTTGGAGTGTGTGAGGGAGCTGTGTTTTGGAGTGTGTGAGGGAGCTGTGTTTTGGAGTGTGTGAGGGAGCTGTGTTTTGGAGTGTGTGAGGGAGCTGTGTTTTGGAGTGTGTGAGGGAGATGTGTTTTGGAGTGTGTGAGGGAGCTGTGTTTTGGAGTGTGTGAGAGAGGTGTGTTTGGAGTGTGTGAGAGAGGTGTGTTTTGGAGTGTGTGAGGGAGATGTGTTTTGGAGTGTGTGAGAGAGCTGTGTTTTGGAGTGTGTGAGGGAGGTGTGTTTTGGAGTGTGTGAGGGAGCTGTGTTTTGGAGTGTGTGAGGGAGATGTGTTTTGGAGTGTGTGAGGGAGCTGTGTTTTGGAGTGTGTGAGGGAGATGTGTTTTGGAGTGTGTGCGTATGTTTTTTGTTTACCGCCAAGCAGTCGCGTGCTAGAGGAGGCGTGTGTTATTCATTTATTATACTCAGTGGACAAGTTCTTGGCCGTGACAGAGACACAGAGCAATGCTATTGTTTCAGCTGAGAGAGAGAGAGAGAGAGAGAGGGGGGGGGAGAGAGAGAGAGAGAGAGAGAGAGAGAGAGAGAGAGAGAGAGAGAGAGAGAGAGAGAGAGGCACCAAAGGTTGTGTAGCTGAATGAGATGATTAGTGAGTTGTTATTTTTACACAACAATGGCTACAGTGACTCACTGGTTCTGTATTGTACTGAGACTACAGGGTATTAGGTTGATCACTGGTACTGTGCTGAGACTGCAGGGTATTAGGTTGATCACTGGTACTGTACTGAGACTGCAGGGTATTAGGTTGATCACTGGTTCTGTATTGTACTGAGACTGCAGGGTATTAGGTTGATCACTGGTACTGTACTGAGACTGCAGGGTATTAGGTTGATCACTGGTTCTGTATTGTACTGAGACTGCAGGGTATTAGGTTGATCACTGGTACTGTACTGAGACTGCAGGGTATTAGGTTGATCACTGGTTCTGTACTGAGACTGCAGGGTATTAGGTTGATCACTGGTACTGTACTGAGACTACAGGGTATTAGGTTGATCACTGGTACTGTGCTGAGACTGCAGGGTATTAGGTTGATCACTGGTACTGTACTGAGACTGCAGGGTATTAGGTTGATCACTGGTTCTGTATTGTACTGAGACTGCAGGGTATTAGGTTGATCACTGGTTCTGTACTGAGACTGCAGGGTATTAGGTTGATCACTGGTTCTGTACTGAGACTGCAGGGTATTAGGTTGATCTGGAACACACTTAGAGTTGTGACGGTCATGTAACTTTGGATAACAGTAATTGCCCCAGCCAAATGACCGTGGTCTCTGGGGACACACACATTTTCTCCTCTCCTTTGCTACTGACTACATGTGCTGCCATAGAAATAGATTGGGCATCCCCATTCAAGTCAATGATTGCATAATGGGTAGACCAGCGGCCCTTGTGAGTGTACCCAAAGGAGACACTCTTTCCACGCCATTTTGCCCGGTGGGCGGTGCTATATGTCAAGGACTGCCTGTCCACGTTCAACCGACATCCCTCCGCACGGTACCTCATTGATAAATTAATCTATTGTGGGTTTATACTTTATAATTTGCACTTTCATGTTAGAACCTCATTTAGCTTTATTTAAACTAACAATAGCTAGCTATTTTTACATTCACGTAATTTAGCAGACGCTCTTATCCATACATTATTTTTAATACTGGCCCCCCCATGGGAATCGAACCCACAACCCTGGCGTTGCAAACGCCATGCTCTACCAACTGAGCTACATCCCTGCCGGCCATTCCCTCCCCTACCCTGGGCCAATTGTGCGCCGCCCCATGGGGTCTCCCGGTCGCGGCCGGCTGCGACAGAGCCTGGATTCGAACCAGGATCTCTAGTGGCACAGCGCCACTCGGGAGGTCAAGCACTTGAGTGGCTGGACCAGTTTTCCCAAAAGTGAACGATGTGTAACGTCAAGTGCTTGCTAGCCAATCAACAACGTCAACAACTGACTGCATCTACTAAACTTTAATAATGAAACTGATCATGACTAGGTTTAATCTACTTTCACTGCGATTGGTTAGTCAACATGCAATGATAAGTTGGTGATTTTTAAAGGCAAGTACAAATGCATATTTTACATATATATAAGATGTTTGGTATTTCTCAAGTGAAAAAAAATGGTAATGACAACTAGTCGTCTCTCGTTAAATGACAACAAACACTTCTTTGAAGAATCCCTTCTGTTGACCAATCACAGACCTTTTTTTTTTTGTCGTTTAGCAGACTCTCTTATCCAGAGCAACTAGGGTGAAGTGCCTTGCTCAAGGGCACATCGACAGATTTTTCACCTAGTCGGCTCAGGGATTAGAACCAGCGACCTTTCGGTTTCTGGCACAACGCTCTTAACCACTAAGCTACCTGCCGCCAGTACAGACTTCAGCTACCGAACTTCGACTAGCCTCAAGAAAAATAATTGTAATGCTCGAACAGCCGAAAAAAAAAACTCTGCCGACCGCTGCCGAACACCAAAACTAACAAAAACGTACGAATATTTAGTCATAATATATGCTCGAACTGTTTAGACTTGGAATGATACGGTAAGCTTTAGCGGTTCCAAGCCCGTTCTATTCATTCTATTTCTATGTGTGCATTACGTTGGTAATAGTCCATGTTACCGCAACAACGGACTGAACTGGACTCAACTACACGAATGCCCTTCCCGGCCATCCCGTCTTCAGTCAGCTGTTCGTAAAAAAAAAAAAAAAAAAAAAAAATATTTTCATGACGGTCTTCATCCATAACCGTCGGTTACACGGATATATGGTAATTGTGACAGCCCTACACACACACACACACACACACACACAGACACAGACACAGACACACAAACGTACACACACACACACTGTACGTTTTTGTGTTGTTCTCAGGTTATTAGTTAGTTGTGGGTCAGAAGCAGGTCAGCACATTATGACCAACAGGCTCTGAATGTGTGTCGACGTGTGTGTGTGTGTGTGTGTGTGTCTGTGTGTGTGTCTGTGTCTGTGTGTGTGTGTGTGTGTGTGTGTGTGTGTGTGTGTCTGTGTGTGTGTGTGTGTGTGTGTCTGTGTGTGTGTGTGTGTGTGTGTCTGTCTGTGTGTGTGTTATCCCCTGCACACCTCCACCCTTGTTAATATATGTAGGCAAATCCAGGATAGCTTTGTGGGGACAAAGTACAGAAACACACAAAAAAAAATCACACTAAACCAGTTTGATAACTCATATTATATTCAGTTCAACTGTAGGCTTCATCTCGTTTTCTACCTGTAGTTCTATCAGAATAGTGACAGTGACAAAGAAGTCCAAATGGATGCCATTGGTTTGGTTGCTGTGTTGTTGTCCAATGTATTTGGACGATGAAGAGGCCACAGGGCGAGGACTTGGGAAACTCTCCCTCCTCAACTTAAATCTATTTTGCTGGTCTTGGGCTGCTTTCTTTGCATCAGGCAAAGCAGATCCTCTTGATTTCTGGGTCTAGACACCAGGAAAATTGTTCCATGTCCTCCTATGCGCTTTCCCTGGTGGATTCCAATCCTGGTCGTGTTTTGTGATTCTCTGTGGGCCTCTCCGGACCGTGTGGCCCTACCCATCTCCACTTCTGCTCTGGAATGGTACTCGACTTCTTTTTAATTTCTTTCATATATATATATATATATATATATATATATGCTCAAGATTAGTCTAATACCTCTAGATCGGTCTGCATGTCTCTGCTCCATAGAGTAGGACACACACCATGTTGAAAAATGGTTTTGTTTTGAGTGAGATCTTTCTGTCTGTCTATGTTGCCATGGTGAAATCTTTCTGTCTGTCTAAGTTGCCATGGTGAATACGTGGCGCTCCTTCCCTGTTTTTTGTTTCAATGTCCGCATTCCACTTCCTCCACTTCACTTTCAGTTAGAATACTGTGAAAGATACGTCATGTGATTGACTGCTATGGGTTGTTCATCCAGGAGGATTGGGGTTTACACACTGACTGAAGGACAGAGTGTAAATGAATCTGACTGGCTTGGTGTCAGTCTGTCTGTATGTGATTGGCTCTGCATGATAGGGTGGGTAGTGTATAGGGTGGGTAGGTGTAGAGGGTGGTTAGTTTATCGGGTGGGTAGTGTAGAGGGTGGGTAGTGTAGAGGGTGGGTAGTGTAGAGGGTGGGTAGTGTAGAGGGTGGGTAGTGTAGAGGGTGGGTAGTGTATAGGGTGGGTAGTGTATAGGGTGGGTAGTGTATAGGGTGGGTAGTGTATAGGGTGGGTAGTGTATAGGGTGGGTAGTGTAGAGGGTGGGTAGTGTATAGGGTGGGTAGGTATAGGGTGGGTAGTGTAGAGGGTGGGTAGTGTATAGGGTGGGTAGTGTATAGGGTGGGTAGTGTATAGGGTGGGTAGTGTATAGGGTGGGTAGTGTAGAGGGTGGGTAGTGTATAGGGTGGGTAGTGTAGAGGGTGGGTAGTGTAGAGGGTGGGTAGTGTATAGGGTGGGTAGTGTATAGGGTGGATAGTGTATAGGGTGTAAAGGGTGGATAGTGTATAAGGTGGATAGTGTATAGGGTGGGTAGTGTATAGGGTGGGTAGGTATAGGGTGGGTAGTGTATAGGGTGGGTAGTGTAGAGGGTGGGTAGTGTAGAGGGTGGGTAGTGTAGAGGGTGGGTAGTGTAGAGGGTGGGTAGTGTAGAGGGTGGATATGAGAGGGTGGGTAGTGTATAGGGTGGGTCGTGTAGAGGGTGGGTAGTGTATAGGGTGGGTAGTGTAGAGGGTGGGTAGTGTAGAGGGTGGGTAGTGTATAGGGTGGGTAGTGTATAGGGTGGGTAGTGTATAGGGTGGGTAGTGTAAAGGGTGGGTAGTGTAGAGGGTGGGTAGTGTAGAGGGTGGGTAGTGTAGGGGGATAGGGTGGATAGTGTAGAGGGTGGGTAGTGTAGAGGGTGGGTCGTGTATAGGGTGGGTAGTGTAGAGGGTGGGTCGTGTAGAGGGTGGGTAGTGTAGAGGGTGGGTAGTGTATAGGGTGGGTAGTGTATAGGGTGGGTAGTGTATAGGGTGGGTCGTGTAGAGGGTGGGTCGTGTAGAGGGTGGTAGTGTAGAGGGTGGGTAGTGTAGAGGGTGGGTAGTGTAGAGGGTGGGTAGTGTAGAGGGTGGGTAGTGTATAGGGTGGGTAGTGTATAGGGTGGGTAGTGTATAGGGTGGGTCGTGTAGAGGGTGGGTCGTGTAGAGGGTGGGTAGTGTAGAGGGTGGGTAGTGTAGAGGGTGGGTAGTGTATAGGGTGGATAGTGTAGAGGGTGGGTAGTGTTGAGGGTGGATATGAGAGGGTGGTAGTGTATAGGGTGGGTAGTGTAGAGGGTGGGTAGTGTAGAGGGTGGGTAGTGTATAGGGTGGGTAGTGTATAGGGTGGGTAGTGTATAGGGTGGGTAGTGTAAGGAGTGGGTAGTGTAGAGGGTGGGTAGTGTAGAGGGTGGGTAGTGTGGAGGGTGGGTAGTGTATAGGGTGGGTAGTGTATAGGGTGGGTAGTGTATAGGGTGGGTAGTGTATAGGGTGGGTATTTATCCCGTAGCTCAGAGTGCTCTAAGAGCTCAGTCTTTTTTGGAACAACCTCCTGTGTGTGTTAGTGTGTGTATGTTAGTGTGTGTGTGTTAGTGTGTGTGTTAGTGTGTGTGTTAGTGTGTGTGTGTGTGTTAGTGTGTGTGTGTTAGTGTGTGTGTTAGTGTGTGTGTTGTGTGTGTGTGTGTGTTAGTGTGTGTGTGTTAGTGTGTGTGTGTTTGTGTTAGTGTGTGTTATTGTATGTGTGTGTTAGTGTGTGTGTGTTAGTGTGTGTTGTGTGTGTGTGTGTGTGTGTGTGTGTGTGTGTGTGTGTGTCTATTCAGGGCAGAGTTAGATATCTCCATGCCTATATCAGGCCCCCCTCATGTTTATCCCCCTCATCATCACGCTCCTCCAGAGGCGACACTTGATTCCCCTCCTTCTGCTAAGCCCCAAACACAGCCAAAGAAAGCTATGACGACACTCAGAGACAGAGAGAGAGAGAGAGAGAGAGAGAGAGAGAGAGAGAAAGAGAGAGAGAGAGAGAGAGAGAGAGAGAAAGAGAGAGAGAGAGAGAGACAGAGAGAGAGACAGAGAGAGAGAGAGAGAGAGAGAGAGAGAGAGAGAGAGAGAGAGAGAGAAAGAGAGAGAGAGAGAGAGAGAGAGAGAGAGAGAGAGAGAGACAGAGAGAGAGAGAGACAGAGAGAGAGAGAGACAGAGAGAGAGAGAGAGAGAGAGAGAGAGAGAGAGAGAGAGAGAGAGAGAGAGAGAGAGAGAGAGAGAGAGAGAGAGAGAGAGAGAGAGAGAGAGAGAGAGAGAGAGAGTGTGTGTTTTTGTGAGCTTGCGTACGTGAGTAAGTATATGCTTGTATGCGTGTGTGTTTGTGTGTATGTGCGCGTGTGTGTGTGTGTGTGTGTGTGTGTGTGTATGTGTGTGTGTGTGTGTGTGTGTGTGTGTGTTATTCAGAGCAGCATCAGTACAGTAACAGCAGGGAGTGTGATACTGATTTAGGACTACAGTATATCTGGTCTGATACTGATTTAGGACTACAGTATATCTGGTCTGATACTGATTTAGGACTACAGTATATCTGGTCTGATACTGATTTAGGACTACAGTATATCTGGTCTGATACTGATTTAGGACTACAGTATATCTGGTCTGATACTGATTTAGGACTACAGTATATCTGGTCTGATACTGATTTAGGACTACAGTATATCTGGTCTGATACTGATTTAGGACTACAGTATATCTGGTCTGATACTGATTTAGGACTACAGTATATCTGGTCTGATACTGATTTAGGACTACAGTATATCTGGTCTGATACTGATTTAGGACTACAGTATATCTGGTCTGATACTGATTTAGGACTACAGTATATCTGGTCTGATACTGATTTAGGACTACAGTATATCTGGTCTGATACTGATTTAGGACTACAGTATATCTGGTCTGATACTGATTTAGGACTACAGTATATCTGGTCTGATACTGATTTAGGACTACAGTATATCTGGTCTGATACTGATTTAGGACTACAGTATATCTGGCCAAGCTGTGACAGACATGCAGACTGATTTAGGACTACAGTATATCTGGCCAAGCTGTGACAGACGTGCAGACTGGGGTGTGTGTGTGTGTGGGTGGGGTGGGGGTCGGTTTTGTTTGTGCATTTGTGTGAACGTGCAGGTGTGTGTGTGCGTGCGTGTGTGTGTGTTTTAATGCGTGTCAGGAATATGAATTGTAAATCCCTTGACCCACTGGGAATGCCTCTAGTTCCTCAAACAGAATCTAAAAACAACACATTACTGCAATACTGCAAATACATAATTACTGCAATACTGCAAATACATAATTACTGTAATACTGCAAATACATAATTACTGCAATACTGCAAATACATAATTACTGCAATACTGCAAATACATAATTACTGCAATACTGCAAATACATAATTACTGCAATACTGCAAATATATATTTTACATTTCAGTCATTTAGCATTTAGCATAGCTCTCATCCAACATACAGTAAAAACACTCAAATTAAGAAACCTACAACACAGCATAGCATCACCATGGTTTTGAAATTGGGCCCGATTCAGACTTTTTTATTTTTTACACGTTTTGATTGAAGCACTTCTCAGTAGTTGGTATTCAGACTTACCTTATGCAGGTGCGTAATGGGCATTGCAGGCGTGCACGCACTGAATACATTTAAATCGACCTGAAAACCCTCCCACTTGCTGGCCAACAGATTTTCTCATGGAGTTTTTCATTCAATAGGGTTTTCAGTACATTTATCTAAAGCCATCCCTTTAAATACGGTGTAAAATCTCCCGAGTGACGCAGTGGTCTAAGGCACTGCATCGCAGTGCTAGCTGTGCCACTAGAGATCCTGGTTCGAATCCAGGCTCTGTCGTAGCCGGCCGCGACCGGGAGACCCATGGGGCGGCGCACAATTGGCCCAGCGTCGTCCAGGATAGGGGAGGGGAATGGCCGGCAGGGATGTAGCTCAGTTGGTAGAGCATGGCGTTTGCAACGCCAGGGTTGTGGGTTCGATTCCCACAGGGGGTAAAAAAAAAAATACAGTGTAAAATGTATAACAGAGAGACACTCAATAGAATAGGGATCGAAATAAATATAAATAACACATCTAAATACAGGCATATTCGTCTCCTTTTCAGCACCAAATGAAGAGTAGTGTTTTATTTTTTACTTTAGTTTATTTAGTAAATATGTTCTTAACTCGTTCTTGAAACTGCGTTGTTGGGTTAAGGGCTTGAAGTAAGCGTTTCACGGTAAGGTCTACACCTGTTGTATTCGGTGCATGTGACAAATAAAATTTGATTTGATTTGATACTCATAACATGATGCAGCCACCACCATGTTTGAAAATATGGAGAGTGGTACTCAGTAATATGTTGTATTGGATTTGCCCCAAACATAACACGTTGTATTCAGGAGAAGAAAAAAAAGTAAATTGCTTTGCCACATTTTTTGCAGTATTACTTTAGTGCCTTTTCCTATCACAGCCATTACATTCTTTAACTGTTTTAATGTCACCATTGGCTTCATGGTGAAATCCCTGAGCGGTTTCCTTCCTCTCCGGTAACTGCAGTGACTAAGTGTATTCTAGTGACTGAGTGTATTGATACACCATCCAAAGTGTAATTGATAACTTCACCATGCTCAATGTCTGCTTTTTTTTGTTTTGTTTTTTTTACCCATCTACCAATAGGTGCCCTTCTTTGCGAGTCATTGGAAAACCTCCCTGGTCTTTGTGGTTTAATCTTTGTTTGAAATTCACTGCTCGGCTGAGGGGCCATACAGATAATTGTGTGTGTGATGTACAGAGATGAGGTAGTCATTCAAACATCAGGTTAAACACTACTACTGCACACGTATTGAGGCCATGCAACTTATTATGTGACTTGTTTTTACTCCTGAACTGATTTAGGCTTGCCATAACAAAGGGGTTGAATACTTTTTGACTCAAGACATTTCAGCTTTTCATTTTTTTATCATTTGTAAACATTTCAAAAAAGCATAAGTCCACTTTGACATTATGGGGTATTGTGTGTAGGCCAGTGACAACAAATCTCAATTTAATCAATTTTAAATTCAGGGTGTAACACAATAATATGTGGAAAAAGTCAAGGGGTGTGAATACTTCCTGAAGGCGCTGTACATGGGTTGTTAACATTTAGACATTACATAAATGTATTACATAAAAAAACATACAAGAGACATGTAAGCTAAGTCTTCTAGTGTCTCACATACAGTACATGGGACTTAAACATTTAAAAGCACTTGCATACCACTGTCTGACGTCATTGACCCTATGCAATGTGACACTTATTGAAAAAAAGAAAAGTATTCTGCGAGGAGGAGTAGAGAGGAGGAGAAGAGAGGGGGAGGAGTAGAGAGGAGGAGGAGAGAGGGGGAGGAGTAGAGAGGAGGAGGAGAAGCAGGAGGAGGAAGGGGAAAGCAGAATGTGGAGGACAGGAGGAGGAGGAGGAGGAGGACAGGAGGAGGAGGAGGAGGAGGACAGGAGGAGGAGGACAGGAAGAGGAGGAGGAGGAGGAGGAAGACAGGAAGTGGAGGACAGGAGGAGGAGAGGAGGAGGAGGAGGAGGAGGAGGAGGAGGAGGAGGAGGAGCAGGACAGGAGGCGGAGCAGGACAGAAGGAGGAGGAGGACAGGAGGAGCAGGACAGGAGGAGGATCAGGACAGGAGGAGGAGGAGGACAGGAAGAGAAGGAGGAGGAGAAAAGCAGAAGGGGAAATTGTTTGTGTCAAGAACTTTCTTAGAAAGTTTTAAACTGTCAAGAGGAGTAAAACAAGGTTGTCCACTATCGGCATATCTATTTATTATTGCCATCGAGATGTTAGCTATTAAAATCAGATCCAACAATAATATCAGGGGATTAGAAATCCAGGGCTTAAAAACAAAGATGTCATTGTACGCTGATGATTCATGTTTTCTTTTAAATCCACAACTTGAATCCCTCCACAGCCTCATAGAGGATCTAGATACATTTTCTAACCTCTCTGGATTACAACCAAATTATGATAAATGTATTATATTACGTATTGGATCACAAAAAAATAAAAAATTTACATTACCATGTAGTTTACCAATAAAATGGTCTGTTGGTGATATGGATATACTCGGAATACATATCCCAAATGAAATAAAGGATCTCACTCCAAAAAAATGTAATAGAAAGTTAGCAAAAATAGATAACATCTTGCTACCATGGAAAGGTAAATACATGTCAATTTGTGGAAAAATCACCCTGATTAACTCTTTAGTATTATCCCAGTTTACCTATTTGCTTATGGTCTTGCCTACGCCTAGCGAACAGTTTTTAAAAAATTGTATAAGAAAAAAATATTCCATTTTATTTGGAACGGCAAGCCAGACAAAATTGAACGGGCCTATTTATATAATGAATATGAATTAGGCGGACAGAAATTATTAAATATTAAAACATTAGACCTATCACTAAAAGCTTCAGTCATACAAAACTTATACTTAAATCCGAACTGGTTCTCTAGCAAATTAGTAAGGTTGTCTCACCCAATGTTCAAGTAGGGACTTTTTCCCTGTATTCAGATTACAACCTCTCACTTTCAGGTATTTGAAAAGGAAATAATCTCCCATATATCACTATTTCTAAAACAAGCCATAGAAAGTCGGTTGCAATTTCAATTTAATCCTCCAGAAATGACCGAACAAATATTGCAAAAATATTGTGGTTAAACTCAAATATACTAATTGATAAAAAAACATTATTTTTTGAGAAAATTTTTAAAAAAGGTATAATCTTTGTAAATGATATTATCGGCAGGAATGGTGGAGTTATGTCGCACACGCAGCTAACAAAAACATATGGAAATGTCTGCTCTACCCAAAATTACAACCAAATAATTGAAGCATTACCACAAAAATGGAAGAGGAAAGTGGAAGGAGGAAAAAGTAAGGAACTTGTCTGTCGGCCCTGCATTAAAGAACATAATTGGTTAAGGAAAACTGTGATAAATAAAAAAGTTTACCAGTTTCATTTAAGGACCAAAAGATTGACAGCCGTCCCATATAGATTGCAAAATAGTTGGGAAGAGATTTTTGACGTACTGATTCCATGGCATAGTGTTTATGAACTGATACGCAAACGACGCCGGATTCAAAACTTAGAATTTTTAATTTTTAATTATTATATACAATTCTTGCTACCAATAGAATGTTATTTATATGGGGGATACAATCTTCCCAGCTCTGCAGATTTGGCTGTGAAGAGACAGAATCATTAGATCATTTGTTTTGGTACTGTCCATTTGTAGCTTGTTTCTGGACACAGGTCCAGGAATGGCTGAAGGATTGCAATATTTACCTGGAGCTAACCCTGCAGATAGCTCTACTGGGTGATCTGAAAAGTCATAGTCAATCGATCAATAATATAATAATACTTTTAGCAAAGATGTTTATTTTCAATTTACGATCTGTAGAAACAATAAGAATAGAAAGATTCAGAACTTTTGTAAAACATCACAGTACAGTTGAAAAAATATATGGCAAATAGAAATCCAATATGGATGGTGTTAAGAGATAGATGGGAGGTGTTGAATGGAGCTGAAGGATGGGACTAATAACAACAACTAATAACAACAAGATAACTAGTGTAAGACATGCTGTGTCCATAATAAGTATATAGGTTATATATTGTGAGCTTTTGTGAAAGCGCACAGTTAGAAAGATATGGCATATAGAAACATACCAGATGGACATCATGAAAATGATTTATGTTATATACCCTTTGTTGGCAATGACACAGGTCAAACGTTTTCTGTAAGTCTTCACAAGGTTTTCACACACTGTTGCTGGTATTTTGGCCCATTCCTCCATGCAGATCTCCTCTAGAGCAGTGATGTTTTGGGGCTGTCGCTGGGCAACACAGACTTTCAACTCCCCCAAAGATTTTCTATGGGGTTGAGATCTGCAGACTGGCTAGGCCACTCCAGGACCTTGAAATGCTTCTTACGAAGCCACTCCTTTGTTGCCTGGGCGGTGTGTTTGGGATCATTGTCATGCTGAAAGACCCATCCACGTTTCATCTTCAATGCCCTTGCTGATGGAAGGAGGTTTTCACTCAAAATCTCACGATACATGGCCCCATTCATTCTTTCCTTTACACGGATCAGTTGTCCTGGTCCCTTTGCAGAAAAACAGCCCCAAAGCATGATGTTTCCACCCCCATGCTTCACAGTAGGTATGGTGTTCTTTGGATGCAACTCAGCATTCTTTGTCCTCCAAACACGACGAGTTGAGTTTTTACCAAAAAGTTATATTTTGGTTTCATCTGACCATATGACATTCTCCCAATCCTCTTCTGGATCATCCAAATGCACTCTAGCAAACTTCAGACGGGCCTGGACATGTACTGGCTTAAGCAGGGGGACACGTCTCGCACTGCAGGATTTGAGTCCCTGGAGGCGTAGTGTGTTACTGATGGTAGGCTTTGTTACTTTGGTCCCGGCTCTCTGCAGGTCATTCACTAGGTCCCCCCGTGTTGTTCTGGGATTTTTGCTCACCGTTCTTGTGATCATTTTGACCCCACGGGGTGAGATCTTGCGTGGAGCCCCAGATCGAGGGAGATTATCAGTGGTCTTGTATGTCTTCCATTTCCTATTAATTGCCCCCACAGTTGATTTCTTCAAATCAAGCTGCTTACCTATTGCAGATTCAGTCTTCCCAGCCTGGTGCAGGTCTACAATTTTGTTTCTGGTGTCCTTTGACAGCTCTTTGGTCTTGGCCAAAGTGGAGTTTGGAGTGTGACTGTTTGAGGTTGTGGACAGGTGTATTTTATACTGATAACAAGTTCAAACAGGTGCCATTAATACAGGTAACGAGTGGAGGACAGAGGAGCCTCTTAAAGAAGAAGTTACAAGTCTGTGAGAGCCAGAAATCTTGCTTGTTTGTAGGTGACCAAATACTTATTTTCCACCATAATTTGCAAATAAATTCATAAAAAATCCTACAATGTGATTTTCTGGATTTTTTTTCCTCAATTTGTCCGTCATAGTTGACGTGTACCTATGATGAAAATTACAGGCCTCTCTCATCTTTTTAAGTGGGAGAACTTGCACAATTGGTGGCTGACTAAATAATTTTTTCCCCCACTGTACATGCCCGTCTGAAGTTTGCCAATGAACATCTGAATGATTCAGAGGAGAACTGGGTGAAAGTGTTGTGGTCAGATGAGACCAAAATCGAGCTCTTTGGCATCAACTCAACTCGCCGTGTTTGGAGGAGGAGGAATGCTGCCTATGACCCCAAGAACACCATCCCCACCGTTAAAAACATGGAGGTGGAAACATTATGCTTTGGCGGTGTTTTTCTGCTAAGGGGACAGGACAACTTCACAGCATCAAAGGGACGATGGACGGGGCCATGTACCGTCAAATCTTGGGTGAGAACCTCCTTCCCTCAGCCAGGGCATTGAGACACGGCCAAGGCAACAAAGGAGTAGCTCAAGAAGAAGCACATTAAGGTCCTGGAGTGGCCTAGCCAGTCTCCAGACCTTAATCCCATAGAACATCTGTGGAGGGAGCTGAAGGTTCGAATTGCCAAATGTCAGCCTTGAAACCTTAATGACTTGGAGAATATCTGCAAAGAGGAGTGGGACAAAATCCCTCCTGAGATGTGTGCAAACATGGTGGACAACTACAAGAAACGTCTGACCTTTGTGATTGCCAACAAGGGTTTTGCCACCAAGTACCAAGTCATGTTTTGCAGAGGGGTCAAATACTTATTTCCCTCATTAAAATGCAAATCAATTTATAACATTTTTCTGGATTTGTTTGTTGTTATTCTGTCGCTCACTGTTCAAATAAACGTACCATTAAAATTATAGACTGATCATGTCTTTGTCAGTGGGCAAACGTACAAAATCAGCAGGGGATCAAATACTTTTTTCCCTCACTGTATATATATGCGAGAAAAAAACATATGGGGGATTGGAAGTGATGCAGACAATTACATTAATGGAAGTTACAATCTATCTGCAATACTAAAGCTGATCTACCCCCAAAAAATTTTTTAAAAGAACTTTAGCGCTGCTGGGTTGTTCACGCTCAACAGTTTCCAGTGTGTTTCAAGAATGGTCCACCACCCAAAGGACATCCAGCCAACTTGACACAACTGTGGTTGGCATTGGAGTCAACAGGGCCAGCATCCCTGTGG